>NC_071278.1:15336746-15511746 GCF_023375685.1 Ictalurus furcatus
GGAACCACTCATTTCAAGAGTAGACATTTATTTTTATCCAAGGAACACAAAGCCTCAGAACAAACCTGCAGAATCCCAGAAATATTGCTAAGTTTGCTGGTCTATGTAACTTTTTGTCAACACTTCTTTAACATACTAGACCATTATTACACAAAATGTTTCAATAAATGTATAAGGCAAAGCAAAAGTATATTAGCATAATTGCTTACAATGTGCAACACTATTTCCTTCAAATTCCCTAATACATTCATACAGGGATGATTAAAAAAATTCACCATGTTTTCAAATATTTCATGATGTAGGCACACTTTTTGCTGCCCTCTTCAATATTCCTTCAGTCATTTCTTCTCCTTCACATTAAAAGAGAAAATAAAAAAGGTTAACTGAAGAATGAATGATAAGGAGAGCATGATGAGTAAATGAACGGGCTTTTATTGAATAGAAAAGCTCTAAGGTGCTACTCACTTTCACAGAGTGAGACTAATTCAATTGCCCCAACCCTGCTCTGCCAAAGCCTGCTTTAGAGAGGACCAAATCAAAACCGGTCTGTAAAACACATAATGATGATGCTAACCCTGTCATTGATTGAGCCATATCTTTAAATTGATGCATAGACAAAAGACACTCATGCAAGACTACTAATGCAGATTTTTAGGGACAGCCCATACAGTACATCAAACACTTACCACTTCACCACTTCAATTCAAATCAGTTGAATATATGTTTTTTTTTGTTTGTTTGTTTTTTTAAATATAGTTGGTGCAATATTTTGAATGTCCACCTTCTCTAAGCTTGTCATTAACAAAACAAAACACATCAACTCATGATACATTACTGAAACCGTCAAGGTTTTGACTATTTGCATGTGAAGGAATTTTTTTTCTATCATACTCTAAAGAAGCATGCCTGAAAACCATTTTAAAAGCATTCATTTCAATAGAAGATTTTTTTTTTTAATGAATGCATCATGAAAGTCCTAATAGTAAATAATAGAAATAATAGTCCTAATAGAAATATTAGCTTCCAAGATAAGGTTTAAAACATAATTACAGATACAACAGTCTCTAGCAGTCAACCCATAATAATTGTGTCTTCTCTTTTTCATATAAAGACAAAGCAATATACTTTATAAAAATGTTTGTCATCTTATAGGTTTTGACAAAAGCATAATACAAGGCTTTCAGTATTGCTTATTCCTTCAGTAATAAATATTGAGGCTCATGCATGTTTATGAATGTGTTATAAAGGCCTAATGTAGGTACTCTTCAAATAAAACCAGTATATTCATTGGCATGTATATGACTTATGACATTCACTCATTTTTTAACAACTCCACATTTTTCTAATAGATTTATTCATTTGTGATTCTGGTATAAATTTTGATAGGCCTTCCTTGATATTCTAAATGGAAGAACTACTAGATAGAAGGAAAGCAAAATTCTTGTACTAGCTAATGATTAATAACCACATAAATTAGTGCTAACTTTTGCCACTTCCACTGATCAGCCTTGAGGGTTTTTTTTATTTTTATTTTGTTGAGAATCCAATGAATTGTATATGTTTGGCTGGATGGAGCCAGCTCTTTGTGGAGGATCTTCTGGATGCATTCATTAGCACAATGTAAATGTTTTTAGTTAAGAATCAAGACCATCCATCCATCCATCCATCCATCTTTTACCGCTTACTCCTTCTTCAGGGTCGCGGGGGAACCTGGAGCCTATCCCAGGGAGCATCGGGCACAAGGCGGGGTACACCCTGGACAGGGTGCCAGTCCATCGCAGGGCACAATCACATACACACTCACACACCCATTCATACACTACGGACACTTTAGACACGCCAATCAGCCTACCATGCATGTCTTTGGACTGGGGGAGGAAACCGGAGTACCCGGAGGAAACCCGGACCCTGGAGGTGTGAGACGAACGTGCTAACCACTAAGCCACCGTGCGCAGAATCAAGACCATATTTGCAGTAAATAACACTGAGCCTGGAGAGGGCCTGATGTGTAGGTGCTATTTCTTTACCAGTAAACGGGTAGAAAGAAGTCAGCACATACAGATGAATGAGCAAAATTATATGCTCAAGCATCTGTGCTAGTAGAGGACAGAAATCTTTTGTAGCTGCATAAACAAATTCAACTTTACATTAACATGCAGAGCAGAAAGTACAGAGAAGAGAAACAAAACTGTAGCAAAATTTAAGAAATTTAAACTTTATCAAAACATGATCTGAGTGGTTGGTAGTTGCTTAATTGCAGGAATACATGTGGTTCTGGTGAAGGATAAAATGCAAATCTTAAAGACAGCACTGTAAAGTTATTCTGTACTAATTCTGTATACTTTTTACAGAGAGAAATAACAAGCAAGTATACAGTACATACAAATTGTTTGCATACTTGCTTATTATTTGATTATGACATTTAAATTTGGCAGAAATGCTTGAGACCATAAGTTACTTCACATTTTATTGCTACTTTTCCTGCTATTGAATCTCATCTATGATAAATAATAGTGATTATAAGTGCCAACAAAAATGTCAAAAAAGTGCTGTCTTTCATCTTGGAGTTTTTTGTTTTGTTTTGTTTTAATGTAAGCCTCCATTAAGTCTTCCTTGCCAGTGTCAGAGATTTCCCCTCGCACCGAGTGCCGGAACGAGCAACGCGCTCAGCAGCCAGAAACATGACAGCGCGCACTTCCGGGTTTTTGACATTGACTTTGTTTACTGTTACACGTGTGTTTATCTCCAGACTTGTACAAAGCCTTTGATCCTTGTTCCTTGTTCCATGGTTTTGATCGTGTTCTGTCCTCCTGGTTATCGATTCTAGTTTCGCTTAGTTTATCCTGTTTGCATTTGCCTGTTTTATGACCATGTTTGTGTTTTATGCTTTTGGATTTGTCTGCCTCTCTCTCAATAAAAGCTTTAACCACAATTGCATCTGTCTGAAACTGCAGTTACATGACAGAATACTTTGCCTACACCATGTATGCAGCAGGAAGGCGAGAGGGGTGTAGCGACAGGATAACCATGTCAGCGCTTAAGTCTGTCCTTGGACTTCAGTCTGTCAGTGGACCTCTCTGATTCCCCGGAACCATTTGATGGCTTTGATGTATATCCAGAATGTTATCTCCTTGCAAGCCTGGTGGACCCCAAGCCTAAAGAACTGCTCCGCCCAACTCCGGTGGGCAGAGCTCCTGATTGCCATGAAATCCAGCAGCCTAAGTAGTGTAGCCCAGTTTGTTAAACTTTTAGTCAAGGTGTTTGGGAATTCAGAGTTCAAACCTGACCTAATAGAATTTTTGGGTAGGGCCAGCCTGACAGACTAACCCACTCAGCCATTCACTACTTACGAAGAGAGGGAGCCAGAGGTTGAAAGTGCGGCCTCCACAGCCCAGCTCCATTCAAAGGCTGACAGGGCAGCCTCCATATCTCCAGAGCTCCAGCCTGAGATCCACGAGGTGGTCTCCCCTGCAGTGCCCCAGCCAGAGGTCAACGTGGTGACCTCATCTCCTGAGCCTCATTGTGAGACCCACGAGATGGCCTCTCCAACCATGTTCCTGCCTGAGGTCGATGGCACGGTCTCCCAAGCCATGTTCCAGTCAGAGGCCAGCGAGACGGCTCACTAAGCCATATTCCTGCCTGAGGCCGATGAGGTGGCCCACCAAGCCATGTTCTGGCCTGAGGCCGACAAGGTGGCCCACCAAGCCATGTTCTGGCTTGAGGCCGAAAAGGCGGCCTACCAAGCCCTGCTCATGCCTGTGGCCGATGAGGCAGCCTACCAAGCCCTGCTCATGCCTGAGGCTGGCAGCTCCCAGCCTCAGCCATCTGACCCAGTCAAGCCTGTCGCAGACCCACCACCTGCTTCCTGCCCGCATGCCCCAAATCTGCTTCCTGGCTCCTCTGGAAGTAGATCACATAGTCAATTCCAGCCTCTGACTTAGTTTTGACACCTTTGCCCAGTTGGCCAAGACCGCCAGGAGGGAGAAAGTGTTTTTGGGTGCTTCGGGAGAAGCACCCTTGGTGGGGGGATCTGTCAGAGATTTCCTCTCGCGCCTCGCGCCGGAGCGAGCAAGGTGCTTGTATTTTGCTTGTATTTTCTCATTTGTAAGTCACTTTGGATAAAAGTGTCTGCTAAATGAATAAATGTAAATGTAAATGCTCAGCAGCCCGAAGGGTGACAGGGCACACTTCTGGGTTTTTGACATTGACTTTGTTTACTGTTACATGTGGGTTTATCGCCAGGCCCGTCCCAAGCCTTTGATCCTTGTTCCTTGTTTCATGGTTTCGATGGTTATTGATTCTTGTTTCGCCTAGTTTATCTTTTTTGCCATTTGCCTGACCTTTTGCCTGTTTTTTGACCACATTTGTGCTTTAACCTCTTAGATAATTAATTTCTTCATAATTTGATTCACACCTGCAAACCAAATAAGAAAGAATATGAATGTGAATTTTATAAATAATTCAATAAAGTCTGCCTGCAAGTCCGCCTGACACTTGCCTCAAAAACATAATTGTTCCCTGTGCAATTAGCAGAAGTATCACACTAGTTTAGTGATTGCAGGTTGTTATATGACATGAAAGGTCTAAAATCTAACCTCTGTCAATAGCATGACAACTAATCTCTATCAATAGCACGACAATGACAACTATTAGGGTTGAACACTTACATCAAGAGGTTTCATCTACAATAGAAAAATTTATTCAGTCGTTCAATAAATGACGAAAACATATCTGTGATTTTTATACAAAAAACTAATTATTAGAATTAGAATTGCTTTAAGTTCTGTACTACATAATTTCCTGTAGTTATGTGACTGAAACCCAGAGTGTATATTTTAATAACTTTACTGTGTAAAATTAAATATTATTTTGCAAGTGTTCACAAAACTTGAAATTTTTTGTTACATTTACTTGAATAGATTGCATACTATGGAGGGACATGGCTTTTAAGCTTGATTTTCATTTACAGAACTTTAAAAAAATTGATTTAATTTTGAGTATTATGGATGGGCTGTTTTCAATATTTCTTGTTTTGTGTTAGCTTAAAGGCCTAAGGCTAGGCAAGGAGCTGTTGTTGCTGCTGGCAGGGGTGTCGGCCTGGCGGCCTTCCCTCAGCAACACATGCTTAAAGGTAAAATATGCAGCTGTATTTATGATTTAATCCTTTTTTTTGTCTGTAATTGTCTACTGTGTTCATGCCACATTTCCTGTGAATACCAAACAAGTTGTAACTCTTCCATTCAAACCAAAAACACTAAACTTATGTTTCTGTCTTCATTTGGTGTAATTTGTACTTTGACTAGACAATTTGTGTTTAGTCTATCTGCATTTAGCTCCTCCTTTAATGGAGGGAAAAGGATGATAGCACACATAATCTGCTTCGTTCACGTTCGTTACATCAGTGACCATATTTCCTATGTGCCTTCTTAATCGCTGATGATGATGTTACAAATGTGTCAGCAACATGGCTGAATAAAATATCAGCTCAAATGGAGATCGAATCTAGGCTGTGTGAGAGAGATTTGATAGTGGTTATATAAGTGTATGATAGTGTGTGCCAGGATATAATAGTTTCTGTGAGAAAGGCTTCATAGTGTGTGTGACAGGGTATAATTGAGTGTGTGAAGGGGCATGTTAGTGTGCGAAAGAGTATGGTAGTGTGTGAGAGGTTTGATATTGTGTATGACAGGGTATGATAGTGTGTAAAACAGGTATGTTAGTGTGTATGACAGGGTATGATAGTGTGTATGACAGGGTATGATATTGTGTAAAATAGGTATGTTAGTATGTATGACAGGTTATGATAGTGTGTATGACAGGGTATGATAGTGTGCTTGTCTTACTAGGACCTTCTACTGACATAGTTATTAATGTAGCTAATTACTGCTATGCTACACTGTATATCTAACCCAAACCTTAACCTCAGTAACCAAAAGGTGTGTGTGTGTGTGTGTGTTCTCTTTGTGTTTTCCTCGTGGAGAGCAGTTAAATGTCTCCACTAGGTCAAAACTTTCTAATACTCCTATATTTTGGGCCCCACCAAGCTATAAAATATATGCCCTCCAACATACTCTCTCTTTCTTCTCTCTCTCTCTCTCTCTCTCTCTCACAGACACACACACACACACACACACACACACACACACACTGCTGTCAGTCTTCTGTCAGAGAGACCTGTAGGGACCTGGGCAGACTGTGGAACTCTAATCAGCTGACCTGGCTGAATGTGTTGCTCCACTTGCCACTGTAATTAGAAGACTTTTCCCAAACTGACAGCTGCTGACTGGGGACAGATCAAGCAGAGCGATATCTCAGAGTTCAATGTCAGGCAACAGCTATAGATGCTAAACATGTATACCTCTGTTGCACAGTAATCATGAGCTGAGTTAACACAAAGCACCCCACACCCCCTAGCGGCTGTGGCACTAAAAGCCTCTGTTACTACAATAAATCACAAACAAAGGACATTTTCTGCTTGCAGAAGAGATATTGAAAGTTTAATTAGCATTTGTTCTCTTCTGTTACTACGATGCACTAGGGCTGCATGATTATGGCCAAAATTACAATCACGATTATTTTGATCAATATTGAGATCCTGATTATTTATCACGATTATTCATTGATTTTAGGGACAACATACTTATATTGCACTTTCACATTTAAATAAACAGACCGCTGCTTTCACCTGCATGTTGTGCTACATTCCTGCTAATGTACAAATCTTTGCATCAAATTAGACTGGTCCTTAAAGCACATCATCTCGTTGAAGCAAAATATAAATAAAATTGTACCCAAAATATAGGATAAGTAAAAATAAATATGCCATCAACCAAATGAAAATATGCAATCAAATATAACAATATGCAACCAAATGAAAAAAAATTCAGGCCTATGCAGAAAAGGAAATATGATGGGTCTTTACTGGTCACATATACATTACAGCACAGTGAAATTTGAACAGCATGTTAGGAGGTTGGGGTCAGAGCGCAGGTTCAGCCATGATACGGTGCCCCTGGAGCAGAGAGAGTTAAGGGCCTTGCTCAAGGGCCCAACAGTGGCAGCTTGGCAGTTCTGGGCCTTGAACCTCTGACCTTCCAATCAGTAACCCAGAGCCTTTCCCCCTATATTTCCCCCAGTGCTAAAAACCCTCTTTGAAGAGGAACTTCTGGCTGGAATGCACAAGTACTTTTTTGCTAGTTTCAAGAGTATTGGATAAAGTCTCTGGTGTGTCCTCCACCAGTGCAGTGGGTCCTCCTCACTGTCAATGTTGTCTAATTGTAGGTAGGACTGTAGAAGGTGAGGGTGAGTCTTGGTGTGGTTCCCTCAGTGGTCTTGTAGAAGCTCCTCTAGGTCTTTTCTTTCTTTAAAGTGGGTGCATTCTCAGCAGTCTCAACATGGGGATCAGTTGGGCCCATCTTCTTGAAAAAAGTATGGTAAATCTAATGATCAAAAATCTAATGAAACATATTTAACATCCATATCCAGAAAGTAGATTACAGCACATTACAGCATTTAATTTTGTAGCACATTTTAATCCACTTAATTTAATTCATTTATAATAAATTCTGTATCTGACTGTATGTAATCACAATAATCACTTACTATAACCATGCCTGCAGGTGCAGTCCTAGCCATCTGAGAAGTAAGTCTGGCTTGGATTGGTGCAACATTTTCTTCACGCACATATCTGAGCTTGTACCATGGGTTAAAGAGCAGAGGCCATGTCAAGCAGTTCCTGTGTCAGAGGGTCCTTTTATTTTTCTTCCAGGTAGCTCAGGATTTTGGTCTTGATGGTGCATGTTAGGTCTGGATCATCATCCTTCACTTTCAGGATAGAGGAGCCGAAAAGGTGGAGGACTGGTTTTACAAAGGACACATTGCCATATTTTTCACTGGAAAGCGCATCAGTAAACTCAGTCAGAAGGCAGAGGGATTTGTTGATGGCCTCCAGGACGTCAGTGTCCTGCCATGTGGGGGTGAGGTGTCTGGCCTTTCTGTCAGTAGACAAGACATGAGCAATGGCCCTCTGCTGCTCCTGGACTCTTTCAATCATAGCCTGCCTCGATCCCCACCTTGTGGGGCACTCGGTCTTCAGAGCATGCTCTGGAAGCTTCAACTCCCTTTGTGCTGCTACCTCCTTTTTATGCCTCCAGCTGTAGGAGAAACTGGTCACCAGCTTTTTGCAGAGGCCTACTGCATGGTCAATCCGATGATCTCTCATGGTGTTCTCTAAAAAAAAACATGAGAGATTAATATGTAAAATTAAAGCACAGAATAAAACCGAATCTGTTTCTATATATACTTGATAAACAATCCCAATCATATTATTGTTATATTACTATTATATTACAAAGTCTTCACATACATATTAACACAGTCTGCACAGATTACATACAATTAATTATCAGAGATTACACAATATTTCAATTAATTACAATTACACTTTTTGTTCCTTTTTAAAATATATCCTGCTACTTACCTATTGCTAGATGGAGCCTGTGGCCAAAGCACTGAAGCCTCGTCCATTTATTCAGAGAAGCTGCCTTCACAACATTTCATTGTAATGCAGACAAGTCTCTCCTCCTGCAAGCTCCAAGAGGCCATCATTTCCCTGAGTCCCTGGGCAATTGACTCTCCTGTGTAGTCTTGTGGGAAAAATTACGTTTGCAAGCATCGACTCTTCACTGTAAAATCACTGTCAATCAAATGGATTGTCAGGCTCATGTACGGCTCCATTGTTCTCAGTGGTAGTCACAAAGTACTTGACAGATGTAACATCCCTCTCTATTTCCCCTCGACATTTTGCATACAGTGCAGGTAATGCCACTTTAGAAAAATAATTGTGTGAGGGGATCACATATCTTTTGTCCAGTATGTTGGCCATTTTCCTGAAACCTTCACTGCTCACAGTGTTTTTTGGACACATATCTTTGGCCAAATGGAATGCGATTGCATCCAGTCTGTCTTTGGGAGTTGGATGGATACAGTGATGCGCTGTACAGCGTCGCTGTTATGGATGTCTGAGTTGACACTGGTGAAGGACAGGGATTCAGTGAGCTAACGTTAGCGACGTTATTCTACTTGCCCTTCATACATTCATCGTACTGCATTTTGTGATGTTTTTTCAGGTGGTTGAACAAGTCAGTTGTGTTGCTGCCCAGTGCAGAAACAATTCTAAAGCACTGTGTGCATATGATTTGTTTTTGCTTAACATCACTTTCTCTAAATCCAAAATAATTCCAAAGAACAGATGATGATCCGTTCCTAGGGACTAGCACTTTGCCTTCTGCTCCAGACATTTTTGGTTTGTCTGTCTGCTCTCTGTTGTACACTCTTCTACTGTGGACTGCAGCCGCAATATCCAGGAAATTTTTGCACATGCTGTAGCTGGAGGGTTCGCGCGCAGCCAAATCACCCAGTGGTGACTGGATATAAGTGCTATAAGTTAATTTGATATGCAGTGGAGTTTTCTATGAGTGGAGGACGAACTTTAAATGTCAGTATCGCAGTTGATTATGTTCATGTTATCGTGGGCAGTCAAAATTGTAATTGAGATCAATATTCAATTAATTGTGCATAGTAAATTGATAACACTATGAAGTTGCATTTTATCCTGTTAACCTGGTCTCCCCCAGACACAAATGTCAAACTGCATCCAAGTCAGTAAGCTTTAGTTATGTATCTTAGTTAGACAGTGTTAACCTAAACCTAGTGCTCTACAACTGTTTTCAATCCCATCCATGCTCAGCAAAAGAAAAAAATTTAAAAAATCCATTAAAGGCCATCTTCCTAATTCCCACTAAAACTGGTATGCATTTAGAGGGTATGCAATGACATCACTTTCCCGCCGGAACATGCCCACCTTGGCCAGACCGAGGGCAAAACATCCAGCAAAATGGCTGGTTTTAATAGGGGAAGCTGAGAAAACGCTAGTATAACTAATGATTATCAGCTTAAATTAAAGGCAGTCGGACTTTGACCCTTACAACTTGCCATGGACATTGGCATGTGGCCAGAAATGGGTTTTCCAGACATTTAAATGTGTCTGATTTTGACGCCGGGGAAATACACTAAGCAAAGCCTGAAAGCATGCAAAAGCCTTGACACTTTGTCCTACTTCAAGGTGGGATTTTCTCGAGAAATGAAAGTGACAAGAACACCAATAAACATTCTGGTTGTATGTGGACAGGTATGTACAAATATTTTTATTTCATTATATAATTTTATCTGGTAAACTGTAAGCTAGCTAGTCCTAGTTTGTTTGTAGCTAACACTGCAATCCACTTACTAATGTTATATATATTTGTGAAGGTAAAACACAGTCACAGAATGAATGAGCCCCCATTATTCATCAGTGGAAATAGGCAGCGTTTAAAAAGAAATATGTAGCAAATTATTAATCATTGTGCAACATGAATACCACATGCCAAAAGAACTTACACTTACACTGCTCAACTTCTGTGAATGGTTCTTTGGCACTCTGTAAAAAGATAGTTCACAATTCTTGTTGAATCTGTTAGCACAGTAGATGGCACAACAGCTTTTCACACTGTACACTAATGCTGCCACTCAATCTTTTTGCCACTTAGTGGGCATGACTGTGTGTTCCGGCTACCGTGATGTCACGTGCATACCCTCTATTAATACTGGACAAGACCATGCATGAGCAGGTGCCATTCATGAGATGTTTTGGAAGTATGTGGAATATTAGCCCATATTAGACCTTAGCCATTCACTTTGCTGTACTTCATTTCATTCATCTGTACTGGCCTCCTACTTTTCCACGAGTTTGCCCTATTGGACCTTGAAGCTGACACTTTAATAATCAAGGCTATCCCATGAGATTAAATGATCCAGTATACATCTTTTTGAGTTCCCATTTAAGTGAAGACAGGCTAAGGGAATTATATAAATTCACATTTCTTTATAACCAAAGAAAAAGGGGTTCCTCAAATGCTCTTTTGGTGGTTAATGGTTCTAGTTTTCTTAATAGGTTTCAGTAATATTTTAGATTAAGGTTCCCTTAACTAATTTTATTTAATTCATAAGTTAACATTAGCAAACCAAAATTCAGCTTTAATATACCATAAGTAAATGTTAACAAAGTACAAAATGAATGAACACGTTCATGCAGGGGCATTAGCTGGACTGTTAATCATCCAGGGCTGAGCCCAGATTCTTCTCCATGCATTTTTTCCAGCTCAGTTAGTAGCCTAAGTTTTGTGTTATGGAAACTGCGGTAACTTAGCTGTCAGTGTATGACATGATCAGAAAAAGTTGTATTTACCAGAAAACTTGCCTCGGGTGTTATTGCTGTTTGCAGGACTACCAGACCAATAAAATAAATAACTTTTCTAACTAGGCTAATTTGGTGTCACTAACCAAGGGGAAGCACAACTAAGCTATAATTGTATGGGTTTAGCTACTACATGGAGCATATCAAATTACAACACCACCATCTTCTTTTACTGATGTTCAGTTACATAGTGACAAACAGCTCCAAGTGGAGAATTATTAAGGGCTAAAGAAAAAATCCCAGGGCCTGGTTACACCCCTGGGTTCATGTAGGCATAATTTTATTCATTGGTGGTATAAATATTGGTTAATGAAGGTGTTCAACATAAAAAGGGACATTTCCTGCATCACTGTTCTTACTGTCTGGAGCCTTTGCTATGCCAAACTTGGTGCCTAGATCAGATAGCTGTTCATTTAAATGATCCTTCTCATGTAATGGAGGCTGAGATGGATGCAATTGCAGGTAAAACAATCCAATAAACATTATGCAGAATCAAATTAAAAAAAAAAAACGCTTAGGTCTGACGATCAACAAACATATACTAGGCAAGGCAGAACTCGTAACCCAGGCAACACAATCAAGGTCAAACCAGCATATCGAAGGCAGGCAAAAACAGACTTGGTAACGTCAGAAAAGCAGGTAGATTGAGTATGTACTTCACAAACTGTGAGGGAGCGAAAGTCTCTCTCTCTCTCTCCTTTTTTAAACAGTGATTTTGAGCTTGTGTGATTGTGAACAGGTGTGCTCAATCAAAAGTCAGGTGACTGAGAACAAGGCAGAGTGTGTGAGTTGTGGGAAGTGTAGTCTGTGGTGGCCATGTTTGTAGGCCACGGTGTGTGCTAGGAACTGGAGTTCAATGGCTGGGTTGACCTGACAATCCTACAGAAATGGAAAAGGAACTGGGTTTTCAGGATGTCTTCTGAAGCAGAACAGAGATTCTGGAGCAAGACATAGTATATAGATATCATTATATACAAGACTGAGTAGTTTTCCATCTCAATAACTATGGTACGGCTTATCCAGCAAACTCTTTTAAACCTGAAGGAATATTATTTTACCTACAAAGAATGTAGGTTCTTG
This sequence comes from Ictalurus furcatus, assembly GCF_023375685.1. Classification (NCBI taxonomy): domain Eukaryota; kingdom Metazoa; phylum Chordata; class Actinopteri; order Siluriformes; family Ictaluridae; genus Ictalurus; species Ictalurus furcatus. The sequence continues at coordinate 15,349,123 of NC_071278.1, forward strand.
AACTTATATCACAGTCACTGACATCGGTAGTTGTGTCAACAACATCCTTATGTTTTCTTTATGTCCTCTAGGGTTTAATCTAAGCAGTGTGGTGGTGGTTTATTTATTTATTTATTTTTGTCACTTGTATGTTCAATGTCTTTAAAGCAATATCTTCATTTTCTTATGTAAAATCACATCCCTGACTTTCTACTGAATGTGTCATTGAATTTTGTTCATGTTTAAAAGATGCATTCAAGGCAGCTGATTTCACTTATTTCCCACACATATAGACTTCGTCAGTATGCCATGTGTCTTTTTCAAGGCCTTCTGGATCAATGAAAGGAGAAAATCTTTTAATCTGCTTCAAGCTCAAAATCTGATGCATAAACATGGTTCAGAGAAAGCACAAGACACCATTTATTGATCTATTCACTGGCATGTTTTTGGTTGAAATAAACCTTGAATACAAAAATATAAATAATAGGACTTTTGAAATCTCATTATTGAATCAAATCATCATTAATTATTTACATTTAAATCTTCAGGAAAGCAATTTGTACATAACAAGAAATATTACCTTGTTTCCAGGTAATTTGTGAAGCTTTTATCCTTATTTATGTCTTTGTGTTTGAGCAAGTTGTCTCTTTTTCTATCTGCCCTTTGATATTTTTTTACGATTGCAATAATATTAGCTGCAAGTGTAGACTAAACATTCCATAATTATTTGTATCATTTTGTATCACTCAGGGGTCTGCTGTTCATATATTATTTGTTGTAGCCATTTTTCCAGCACAGATAATATTTCTATCATTATTTCAGTTTTTGAGTTCTGAGCCAGTTCTGGTGTAATTTAGAAAGAACTCTATCAAGTGGCTGTCAATGTTCACTGTTAGGGTCTGAAATAAAGAAACAATCTATAATCAAATTACTGACACGTAAAATACGTTCATTACTCTAATTAAACCCATTCTGAGGAAAAAAGAGCCAGTCAGCAATCTTGTTATTTTTTTCCTGAAACACTGTTGACAATGTTCTCTTTCCATGAAAACAAGCTAGAAGGACAAACTCTTTGAACTCATTTATCACCCAGATGTCCAATTTTATTTACACATTTGCTGCAAGCTGCAAGGGATTCTTCAGTGAATGGAACACACTTCACCCACTTCTTCAAAGGAATTCAGTGAGCGTGTCGATCGACAGACCTTGAATATTGACCAACTATCCACTGCATGAAACTGCAAAGATATCTTAAAGAACATTGTAAAGGTAAAAATCATAGTCTTTGTCTTTTCTTATAATAAGAAAAGACACACACACGCACAAGCACACACACACACACACACACACACACACACACTCATACAATATACTACTTCAGAAAAATCCGGTACGTTAGAATAAAATAAATATTCACTATATATATAATCATAATAATAAATACTGAACTTTACATTGTAATCCACAGAGGAAAAAACTAATTCCTGCAGGCTTATATAAACTGTTGCTCATGAAAGAGGACTTTAATTCTGACACAAAGTCAAGCCTCTTCAGGTGATGACTTTCAGCAAGACAAGATTATGTCTACTTTCATCTCTCCTACTAGTGTGGATAGTAACCATTTCAGGTAATGTTATCATTTATTTTGTTATTTTTTAAATCTGATTAATATGTTATTCTAACCTTTGCAGTATGATGATGCAGTGATCATTCATTGTTTAATTCATTCAGCAGCCCATATGCTTTGTGTTGTTTCTAATATTATGAATCTACTATTATGGTTAAAAAAAAAAAGTTAAATATTAAAGTTTGATTAATATTCTCACTGTTCCTGCTATTGTCCATCCATCCATCCATCTGCTACCACTTAATCCTTAATGTTATTTATTTTGCTTCACATAATTCATGTGTAGCTATAATTATAGCATGTAGCTTTACATCATGCTTTTGTGTTTATATTTGAATGAAATTATTCAGCAGTGCAATTACACAAAGATGACCAGAAGGCAAATTTGTTACTTATTTACTATAAATCTAAATTAATTAGGGTCCATTGATATAAATACCAAGAGACTTACTGATTAAACACTATTTCATGCTGACTGGATTCATGTCAATAATTATTAATATTCAACAAATTATGTACCTAAGCATGTTTTCTCTTAATGCAATCTGGTTTACTGAATGTCAGTTTAGTCGACTGTATAATCGAAAAGGGATCTTCTGAACATAGGGGACATCAAAACATGGGGTTATGCAATCATTTGCAATTGCATTTACAGTAGTTTATACATGGATTAATCTGTCTTGTTATTGGTTATGCATACCATGTAGGTCATTTTATACCTGATGTTACTGCAAGCACCATTGCTGGCCAGATAATTTTGGTTGGATGAAATCTCATGAAATCAGCAGTGACACTGACAAAGTAATGGTATGTTAGATCATTGACATGCAGAATAGGAATGTCTGAAACACGTCTGTTTGATAAAACCATGATGGTCTAGGCCTATGCATCATTTTCAACCCATCAGATAAGTTCATATTCCCTCTGCTTTGTAAAATGGTTTGGTCTGCTGTATTTTGTGGTAATAATTAATAATGTAGAGCAGAGGTTCTCAACCTTTTGTAACTAAAGCCCCCTCAAGCCTCCCCTATCATGTGGCCACACCCCCCACCCCCATATTGGAGGAGACCAGGTATAATGATTATTTATTCTATATAAAAATCTATCTATATATAACCTAATCTGTAATCTGTTTCGATAGATAGATAGATAGATAGATATTTTGCTTTTGTGGATAAATAACATTTTGGACCATGAATTAACATTTTGATTGATAAATTCCCTTTCTTGATCTTGAAAATGTATCTTGTTTCTGAACACTAGAACTACTTTGAACAAGAGAACTAGGCTGTAATACCATGTACTATTTTACATGTAAAACATTTTGCAATCTTGCGTTCTAAAAACATTCGCATACGAATTATATAAATTGGGAGGAAGGGAGCGTCTCGTTATCCATGACATTGTTAAATTAATCAGTGGGACACCTGTGCTTGCTTCTTTTTACATTCACGTGTGTGTCAGCTGCCGTGAGATCACCGGAATGTGCTGCTCCGGCTCTCAGATACTCACTGAACAGAGCAGACGCAGAGAGAGGTGAGAGTGCAGCGGGAAAGCAAGACCTCGCGCTTGCAGGACAGAACCGGCCACATTTAGACAGTCGCTAAAGTTTGTCCAAAAAGTCGCTAGATTTGTCGCTACGCGCTTTTTTTTGTAAAATAAATAAAAATAAAAAAATGTTGCTAAAGAGGTCTGAAAAGTCGCCAAGTTGGCAACACTGGTCTGCACTGATAGCTAGATAAAAGACAGGCTAAGCTCCGCCTCTCCCCAGCGAAAAGAAAAACAGATGGAGACGGAACGCGGAGTTTTTCCATTTATGCACAATCTATTTGGAAAAGCAATACAATACACCGAGTACCCAAATGATGCCCTGTCTGTTTTTTTTCTTGAAAACAATTTGCTCCCCCCTTCCGATCTCTCCGCACCCCGGGTTGAGAACTACTGATGCAGAGGGTCTGCTGTATGAGTTGATAAATTGGCTAAGTTACTTTCATTCATGTTAGCTAAGATGTAAGACCAAGGGATGAAGGACTGTTTAACCGAATGGGATGTATGGTAAAAGTTTTAAAACTATAATGAATATTGCAATATGGTCTCTCTCTCTCTCTCTCTCTCTCTCTCTCTCTCTCTCTCTCTCTCTCTCTCTATATATATATATATATATATATATATATATATATATATATATATATATATATTAAACCACGAAGAGCATTGCAAATTGGAGAATGAAAGTTTCTTTTAAAGGTTGCTTGTGTGAGTGTGTGTGTGTGTGTGTGATTGTGAATAAGTGTGCTCAATCAAAATCTGGTGACTGAGGCCCTGTTTACACTAGTGTGTTTTTGTTTTAAAACACACAATTTTTTTCTGAGGTTACGCCTGTCGTCTATACTACTCCAGCGTTGTCTATCCTCGAAAACGGAGACTTTTGGAAACGCCGAAGACCCCGTTTTAGTTTGAAAACTCCAGGCATGCATTTCAGTGTAAACACACCAAAACTAAGACTTTTGAAAATGAAGGCGTGGCTGCCCACATTCGCTCCCTGATTGGGTGTTCTGGATCATTGCGTATCCTCCCCTGATTCGTCAAGCCCTTAGCATATGACCATTACGCTACCTTGATCGTATACACAACAACCCGGAGACTGAACCGCAAGCTTTGCTGGCGTTGTTGTCATTCATAGCAGCCATTGTTCCGTTAAATTCTGTACTTTATAATATTACAGCTGCCTACATGCGCAAGAGGCAAGCTATGATTAGAGCAATCAGCAACAAATCTCTTTTCAAGTGGCGTAAACCCTACATGGACTTGGTTTGGACTATGAAACAACTTTCTGTTAACACTTGTATGCACATGCCCAGTGTGCATGAATGGTCATGTGACATGCGCTTTTGGTCGTGTAGTGTGGACGGAAATCGTTTCTGAAACACAGTAGACACGCAAGTGTGGACGAGGATCGTTTTCATTTTAAAACGCTGTTTTAAAACAAAAACGCACTAGTGTAAACAGTGCCTGAGAATGAGGCAGAGTGTGAGAGCTCTGGGAAGTGTAGTCAGGGGCAGCCATGTTTGTAGGCCGCGGTGTGTGTTGGGAACTGAAGTTCACTGACTGGGCTGACATGACATTTATTAGCATAATATTTCAAAGTGGCTGTAAAACAAGGTGAGCCAAATGCAAACCTTAAAAGTGTGACACAATTTACAATTTAGGAGAATTTTTAATAGTGAAATCTGGACAGTCGTTAAGTGCTGGAACATTTGCAAACATGGTGATTATGTAGAAAAATGGTTAACTATTGTGACACCTATTTGCAACAAACAATGCAAAATAAAAACCTGTGGCTTTCATATGACTAATCCTTCATGTTAAAATCCAATATTGGCTTACATGCATTAGTGTTACAAGTTCCATGATTTAAGTACAAGTGCTGAGTGGAGACCCCTAATAATACCTATAGCTGTCGAGCCGTGAAAAGAGCTTCATCATGAGCTCTTGCACTAGTTTAGCCAAGCACTTGTTTCCCCCCCTCAAAGCATCCCTGTCTTCTCATGTCTTCATGAGAGAGCATTTAGTGGGGCTGACGTTTAGGTGAAGCATTGATATGCTACTCTGCCTCAGAAAGGAAAAGAGAGAAAGCACAGATGAGACAGAAAGAGTCGATGAGACCGTCTCAGGCACTTTGGTGTTAATATGCTGGTCAGCTCTGCTGGCCTTCACTAGCTCCAGATCTGTCAGTATTTTTTTCCCCTTTTTGCCTAGGTTCTTTCTCTCATGTATTTATATTTCACCTTGTGCTGTCAGTGTTGCATAAAGGTCTGTGATGTGCGTGTTAATCAATCTCTGCTAGGAAAACAACTTGATGGTTGCTGTGGAAACACCTGTTGAGTAAAGTAATGAATTTCACTACTCTCCTAATATTCACAAGAGACTGAGAGGATGTCTGCCTACACAGAGATGTGAGCAATTCTGTTACAGACAGAATGGTCTCCGTCTATTGATTCAGATTTTTTTTATTACATCTATCTGCAACTGGTCATCATAAAGAAAGGGTGTAAACACTTTTACAGCTGGAGGAGGACTGAAAACAGCATACTGCATTCAGAATATCTTTGCGATTCCATAGCAGATTTCTCAATTTCTTTCCACTCATTAAAGCAACTGGCATTTTTCTCTGTGTTGTTAATGGCAACACCCCATTAACAACTTCACATACCCTCTGAGGTCATGGAAGATCTGCAGATGGTGGCACTAATGATCATTATCGGAGAAATACCTGTATTCTGGCTTGAAAAAAAAACATAAAAAATAACTGCCATTGTTCACACAACAGCTAATTGGGCCACTGTCGATACATATTTTATAGTAGCACAAAAATCACCTACCAATGGCAAGTTGTGTTTGGAGCTGTAGCTTCTTTAATTTACTTGCATTCAAAAAGTACCTGTTGCATGTTTGTAGTTATTTACTCACTTAAAACACTGATTCCTTTTTTTTTCTACAAAATCTTACTGCCAATGAATACACATAAACCTCCATGTATTATTTAAAATAATAATTGTGTGTGTGTGTGTGTTTTTTTAAAACCTATGCAGGCAGGCACAGACTGGCCATTGGGAAGTTCTGGAATTTTCCCAGTGGACCGGTCTTGTGAGGGTGAAATAAAGCAGGTTATTGAGGAGAGCAGTGACACCTTTACTAATGTGGCATCAATCAGTCTTCTAACTATTGCCTGCCTTTCAAAGAAGCACCAGGTTTCTCTGAAATAAATTTACCTGGTGGCTTTTGAGAAAAACAATGCACGGGTGAAACGACGGCATGCAGAATATGTTCAGGTACAGCGCTATGTGGTGTACTGTATGTTCAGTTTTTACATATGTGATACAGTACTGTACTACAGACTAACAATGTCAACTATACTTTGTAAAAGAGCTAACCAAATTATCTTTTTTTAGAGGGTGATTGAGCTAGATGCTGAATCCTAGATGCTGTTGTTCACGGTGCATGAACAACGAGGATCTTCACTGTGATGCTGATGAAAATTTATGACCAAATGTTGAAGACAGGCTTGATGTTAATTAATTTGAGATTATCTCCATTTACACTAAATTGTTTACATTTATTTAGTTTCATAATGCAGCCACACTATTGTAAAATTCTGTAAAATAAAATATTTTTCCTGCATAAATGACTTTTGATGTGTTCTCTGATAATATTTTACTTGTTGTATAAATGTTTTTATTATGGCTTTTGCCAATTTGGTGGGATAATGTAAGTGTAATATCTATTGTGATGACTGTGTACACTGTATTACAGTACAGTAACATTCAATCAGAGCCAAGGGTGATTTGAAATGTGTATCTTGCATTGTTTTCTGTTGTATTAACTGATTGTTAAAAACACTAAATTGAAAGAAGATCATACTGTTGTGTTTTGGTGATTACACTAAATGTTCTCATTACATGTTACAAAAATCTTTTGTTTTGAAACAATGATTTTGTGGAAAGAAAATATGTATAACTGTAATTAAAGCATGAGATCAGGTTTTGAAAATATGACTAGCTATGTTACACGTGTGATAAATTTGTGGTTTTGTACTAAGAGTTTTGAAAAATTACCACTTTCTTGGGAAAATGGTACAATGGCAAATAAATAAAACTTATTATTTTGCATCAACAATGTTTGCTAGCAGCCAATGCAAAAGCATAGAATCTAAATGCAAATATTCTCTTGAGAAATTAATTAGATTGGATAAACAATTTTTCAATCTGACAGAAGAAATTATTCTTCTATTTAACAGAATTAAAATCAAGAATGTAATGAGTTCCTGATAATTATAATCCAAAATGGATTATCCAGCCCCCCCCCCACCCCCACGCCCCCCCCCCTCACCCCCAATGCTGCCCCTCACTCCCATCTTGTTGTTTGTTTTTTTTTTTTCTTTTCCTTTTTCCTTTTTTTCCAGGAGTAAACTGTCTGACTGGAAAAAAACTGCCCCTGCAGCTCCATGTGCCACAGCATTAAAATCAGTTTCCTTCTTTAAATCTGAACTTTGTCCATCTGCAAAATATAAGTAGTTTTGGACAAAGGGACACTTGCTGTTGTCTCTATTTGTCTCTATAAATCTATTTACTATTACCCACACCCCCCCCCCCCCCCACACACACACACACAAACAGTAATTTGGTGTACTGCTGTTCATTTTATTCTCTAAGTCATAGTCTTCAAGTTAAAAAGTTATTTTTTCTGTGTGTTTCCCAATTTTTTTATTCCAACAGTGGAAAATTCCCCATTTCCTGGTGCTGCAAATGCTTCATGACATGCGGCAAGGTTGTGTGTGAATCATGACAGAGTTCATCTGCAGTGTAATTCCCACAGAGATCCAGTGCCAACACCAAGTACAAATCTATCACAGAGTGCAACATACCGACAGAATATCCCCACTGCACAGCAACATCATTCCCCCTTCCCCAGTGGAAAACAAGAGGTGTCTGCTAAGTAATGCAAACAATCTTTGAAGGCCCCACTGGGACCACTAGGCAATGAGAATGGTCTCCAGAAATCATTGTGTGCAGTACTTTAGCTGGAATACCAGTGAATACCATAAGCTTTGTTTTCAGAATCTTATCTGAATACATAAGAGGTGGTTGCCAAATTCATGAAATGAAGCAATAATATTTGGGTATATGATTGACAGTAAACTTTTGATTTGTCATCCTGACCCCCCCCGGGTGTGTGTGTGTGTGTGTGTGTGTGTGTGTGTGTGTGTCTGTGTGTGTTCTGATGAGTTTAGACAGACACTCCCTGCACTTCACCAAGATCCTTATCTCCAACTGATATAGAGGGAAATGTCAAGTGGAAGGTCAGAAAAAAATCCCCCATAATTCATGGCTGTTGTTGGGAATTAAGTAAAGGGATATTGCTGAAAAAGACCCTGCAGCCATGATGATAATGATGATATCAATGTCAACCTTAGAAAGAAACAATGAGATGGAGTGTCCCATTTACTGCAAATTATTGTAATGCATGAGAGATCACAACGCCATACAACTCAGTCCCCTATGACATCTCATCGTTTGACTTTCAGTAAAGTTTTTGTTGTTGTTGATGCTTTAATAGAATAGAATAGAATAGAACAGGAAAAACCTCATAACCAAAGAACCAAGGATCAGCACATAATCCTCTCAGGGACTTTAATAATCTGTTGTTTTTAAATAAAAATTCTAGTTAATATGAGATATTAGTTGCAGTTACCAATATACTATTTGTCACTAGAATTATTATTCTGTACACCAATGGTATTCAACTAAATTTGTGCAGGTCCAGTTGAATAAAATTCCTTGCTGACAAAGGTCTGGATAAGTAACTAACATTACTGAATGACAACAGTTACCTTTTTACGCTTACCAATTAGTTATTAGTTCATGGCTATAAATTCAAAGTGGTTATATATCTTAGTGGTTACTGTTTTTGACTAGTGCCATGGACTCTGAACAGATTAGATAAATTAGTTTTGAACTTGAAGCAGGTAAATGCATGCTTCTCTTCCCATTCACTGTTTTCATTAATGACTTTTCTTTATTTTGCACAAGCCATGTAATCACTTCACCAACCAGCCAGAGAGGGTAAATTAAATGAAAAATGAATGTAAAGCTGTGAAAACTCTCCCCTTTCTGAACTAATATCTAGCCCTGTAGCTAGTCTCTGATCCGAGGAGATGTCTTTAGCTGAATAATTTACCTAAAAGCTTGTGATTGGATAAACTGCAATAGAGGATTTGATACAAAAGCCATTGCAGTTCATAGAATTGCTAAACTATGACAATCTTTCCCCATTATATTGAACACTATACTGCAACATTTTTTCAGTGAAGTATAGTAAAATACTTTGCTGGGTTTGCATCCAGGCCATGGTCTGCCAATTGGCAACACCCACTGTACAGTCTTAGAAGAACAACGGTCTTACTGATCAAATGTTCTATGATTTATTAAGTTTATGAATGAGAATGTATTAATCAGATTGGATTACAGGTAGAAACTCTTTGGGAAGAGAAGAAGCTAGTACTATTCAAAGAACCCTAATGGGAACCATTTTTCTTTATTATTAATAGTGAACTCAATATATTCACTCTATGAGTTCACTGATAATTCCATATGGTATATAATACCATATTAATTCTTAGCTATCTATAGTAACCAACAGCTATGCACTTTACAGAGAAAAAATACAGTGTGACTCAATGCAGGTCAGCAAGAGATTAATCAGAGTCCTATTTGGATACCAGTTCAGTGACTGATGTTTTCAATAAGTTTACTTTCACCCAGTTTGATGTATGACGGACATACTAAGCATCTTATTCCCATCCAAGACATTAGTTTTTAGTTCCCACTATCCCTCAGGTCAAATTGGATTTATGATTCTTCATTTCTGACAGAGATCCAGCTTTGGGGTATAGTTAGCTGTTCTGATAATCATAAATTATCTCAATAAGGAATTATCATAAAATATGACAATAGTGAATATGACTCAAACAAGAAGTCAAACTTGTAAACTGACATGGTTAGCTTTGTATTGACCTTAATTATGACCTAATTATGCCAAGGCTTCAAGTCTGATGTAAGGGCAATGCAGCTCAGCACAAATCAGTTTTAATTTAAAATGTTTTGTCAGCACACTTGACTTGGCATTGTCTTGTCTTTATCTTCTTAATGAAGATAAGAGCAAATCAAGAACAGCCTGCCATCAGAATTCCACATACAGGATTATTATTCCACCATGTTATCAAATTTAGGAGAATATCTGTCAGTGAGAGTCATACATCATGTCAGCATAGTTTGACAGTTGCCACTATCTCCTGATTGAACCTGGTCCCCCACTTTATTCAAAGTGCTGGATGTCATGCTTCACAGGACTGCCAAACTCTGTGCGCTCGTTGACTCGTGTTTTCCATGGTTACATCTCTGCCCACTGGACCAATGCAATGGGTATAATAGTATGACAGGGACCTACATGGCACCCCTGGGCATTGCCTAATGGGAGGTGCAGTGGGTGTGAAAATGATGCAGCAACCCATTACTGGTCTTGAAACACTCATAGCTGCTCTTCTCCCACCAGCAGTGGTTCAAAACCTCTCATTATATGATTATTACTGTAGTTTAAAAAAAAAAAAAAAAAAAAAAAACTGATTCAAATTAAATTAAACAAATTACATACTTATAGTGTTGACTGGGAAGGGCTTGTTATTGTACAAGCTTATACAGGTTCTACTTTTTAATAACAGATTTCACATCAATGCAATAACCTTGTGTACTACACTGCAGTAATCACTTACATTTACTATTTACAAGTCCTCTCTACCCTTGTATGTGTAATATGTGCATAGGAATGTGTGTAGAAGTTACTTGTTAATTTTGCAATGCACACTGCATAGTTCATAGCAAAGTGATTGGCAGCTATGAGTACTACAGTGCATGGTCCATAGTCATAAAAAGTAAAATACTATTTACAATAATGAGGTATAATATGATACAGGATACACTTCATAGATGATAGCATTTGTATAGTTTGCATTGTGTTAAAGTACTATTTTAAGACCACATTAATATAGGTTTCTTTTGAAAGAGACAATTTTTACACCATGGTCTTTGAAATGCATGTGGTAGTCCCATAGGATGTCACTAAATCTGTATTTTGACCAAAATAAATTTCTTCTGGCAATAATATACTTTGACATCTCTACTTTAAGGAAACATAAATATATTCATAACCACATAAAAATATTTTTAGGTTACTTTATAACCTTGCATTGGCTGTCTGCCTAGAAAGATCATGTTGGAGCCAGTTTAACAAACACAGCAGTAAATGTAGTCAGTCTGCCTAAATATGTCTAAATCTTGAATCAAACATAAGCCTATTCAATTTGTAATCAGACACCTGATGTCAAAATGTCTGCAATGCTTCTGCGCTGCCGCTGTCACATCATCATCAAAATGGAGAACTGCTACACACTGTGTACATGTACAAATGACCTAATAAAAAGGTTTAAAAAAGAAACAAATTTAGTCAACAGAACAGAACTGACTAAATTAATCAACAATTATTTCCCCACCAATGTTAGCATGAAGAGTGATCAGTCAAGTGAAGAGAGACGAAGATTAGAGAGAGAGATGAAGTTCGTGTTTAAATGCAGTGAGAGAATTTTACCTCAAGTAACCAAAGTGAGAACTCATTTCCCATTGTAAACTTACAGTATAACTCTTTAAAATTTCACAGTAATGTTGTTTTCTACAAGTAGATTACATTACAAATACAGAGGTAGGTTGGTGTAGTCAGAAAGTAATCCTCAAATATGAATTTCTCTCTTTTCACTTTTGGTGGTAACCAGGTTTTAAAATGCTATAACTTTACTTCTGTTTGAGATATTGTATATGTGTCATGTAATGGAGGATCAGACAGATGCAAGTGCAGTTTAAGTTTTTATTAAAGAGACAGGCAGACAATTCCAAATCAAAAAGGCAAAAATTTTGTCAAAAAAACATGCGAAGAGTCAGGCGATTGGCAAATGGGCATAAACAGGGCTTAGACAAGAATCAAGAAAACAGGACAAAACAAGATCAAAACCATGATGCATTGATCAAAAGCTCAGTTCAGGTCTGGTGATAAACACACAGAAACACACAATACTTTGCCCTGAACAAAAACACTCAGCTGAGACTTTAGGAAAGAACCAATAACATAACAGGGGCAGAGACAGGACAGAACATAAAACATGTGTACATAAAACATAACACATGTGTAACCATAAGCAATGACAACCCTGAAGCACACGCTGTCGCGCTATGGGCAGTTCATGCAAGCCGAATGCTCTGGTGATCGGCGGGAGGGCAAAGCCATGACAGAGATCACCGAGGTCATGAAGGTAAAACAAGACTTGGGATGTCGCACCGTCAGCCTCTGGCATGAACAGGGTTTTGTAGGTTGTTTCGTTGACCTCTACCTTGAACATGTGGTAAGCCATGACTTTAGACTCTGGCGAGAGCATGGCTTGGGAGGTCACATAGTCAGCCTCATGCATGAGCTGAACTTAGAAGGCCATGTTGTTGGCCTCAGGCATGAACAGAGCTTGGTGGGCCGTGTCGTTGAACTCAGGCATGAGCAGAGCTTGGTGGGTCGTGTTGTCAGCCTCAGGCGTGAGCAGAGCTTGGTGGGCCATCTCGTTGACCTCTGACTGGGACATGTCTCGGTGGGCCATGTCATCGTCCTCTGACTGGAACATGTCTCGGTGGGCCAGCTTGTCAGCCTCTGGCACGAATGTGGCTTGCGAGGCCGTGCCGTCGACCTCAGACAGGAACATGGCATGAGAGGCTATGCCTCTCATGAACATTGCATGGGAGGCCGTGCCATCGGCCACAGACAGGAACATGGCTTGGGACACCGTGCCATCAACCTCAGACAAGAACGTGGCATGGGAGGCCGTGCCATTGGCCATAGAGAGGAACATGGCTTGGGAGGCCATGCCGTCGACCTCAGACAGGAACATGGCATCGGAGGCCATGCCGTCAACCTCTGGCAGGAACATGCCTTGGGAGGCTGTCCCATCGACCTCAAGTGTGAACATGACTTGGTAGGCCGTCTTGTAAGCCTCTGACTGGAACGTGACTCAGTGGTCCATCTTGTCAACCTCAGACAGGAACATGGCATGGGAGGCCATGCTGTTGAAGTCTAACTGTAACTGAACCTGGGAGGTCACCTTGTTGACTTCTATCAGGATCATGGCTGGATAGAATTCATCCTGCCAACACATGACTTTAGACAAAAGTGGTTTACCAACTACAAAATCAAGGTCCTGCCATGGCCATCCCAGTCCCTTGACATGAACCCCATAGAAAACCTTTGGGGTGAACTGAAGAGGACAGTCTACCAGTGTGGACCTCAAAATGTGGAGAGATTCTGGAGAGATTCTGTATGGAAGAATGGTCTCAGATCCCATGCCATGTATTCAGTACCATGCGCTGATAAACAGCCCCACACCATGATACTTCCACCTCCAAACTTCACTGTTGGTATAGTGTTTTTAGGGTGATATGCAGTGCCATTTCTTCTCCAAACATGGTGTGTAATATGACAGCCAAAAAGTTCAATTTTGCTCTCGTCTGACCAGACTACACTGTCCTAGTATTTCATAGGCTTGTCCAAATGAGTTGTAGCAAACTTTAAACGAGCTTCGACATGCCTTTTCTTTAGTAATGGTGTCTTGCGGGGTGAGCGTGCATAGAGGCCATGGCGGTGGAGTGCATTGCCTATTGTTTTCTCTGTGACGATGGTACCTGCTGCCTCCGAGTGTTTCTGGAGCTCTTTCCTTGGCTCTTGGGCTACTCTTCTGACTCCCTGGTCAGAAATCTTGCGAGGCGCTCCTGTGCGTGGCCGGTTGATGATGGAGTGATGTTGCTTCCACTTGTGGATAATGGCCCCAATGGTGCTTACTTGAAGATTCAGAAGTTTTGAAATACATCTGTATCCGATTCCATCAATATGTTTTGCAACAATAAGGTTGCAAAGATCTTGGGAGAGCTCTTTGCTTCTACCAATCATGAGCTGTTTCTTGTGTGACGAAAAGCCTTTTTATAGACCATCAATTTACTAACCCAGCTGATATTAATTTGCACAGATAGGAGGTGTAATTACTTTCTAACTACTTATGGATTTCAGCTGGTTCCTTGCCTTACCTTGCCTTGGAGAACTGCTTTTTCTTAGCGTGTTCAATACTTTTTTCCTGTGTCATTCCACTTTATTACACATAACTTTATTTATGGACTTTAATGTTGTGATTTCTTTGTATTTGTAGATTTATACTTAATACTCTTGTCTGGTGAACATTTCATGTGAATAACCTCATTGGAAATATATTTACTGAAAAAAATGTTGACGTGTTCAATACTTATTTCCTGCACTGTAACTATCTTTGAGTCAGCTGTCCATATAGCTGTAACCCTCTTAATTTGGTGAGCCAATTATGATCCCCAGTCATTTGGGAGGCAGATAAGCTTCTTTTATTTAGCAGTCAAACAATGAGATGAATATTTGGCTAAGCTTTGCCATGTATTTCATGAGGAAGGGGGGGGGATAAAGTCATATTAAGGTGACATTCCCATAAAGATTATATATACATAAACATTTAAATAAGGACTGAAAACAATTTGTCCATAATCCAATATCAACTTGAAAATATAGTCACATTAACATCTGCTTCAACTGCACTATTGAACTGAAGTCCACTGTGATATAAAATTACAATACGATTGGCTGAATTTCAACCTGTTTGGTCTTTTAACTCCTTAAAATTTAGGTTTGTTATCTATTTATTCACATCACAGCATATGATTTAGCATTTACTATGAATTTTTAAACAACCACAGCAAAACCGTTGTAACAAAAGTAATCCTGACAGATTCTGTGTTTACTGTCCGTACAAAACAAAAATTATATGTCAATGTAAAAACAATGTACTAAAACAACATTGTGCAGTCAGTTCACTTTAGAAAATTAATATGTCAAATAACTTGAGCTGAAAATTTATTTTATGTCTTAATAAAGAGCTTGAATTAAAAAGCAAATAAACATCAGTAAAAACAGAAATAAAACAAGTGGGCTTGGTGTAGTATACTGTACAACACTGATCTCAAGAGGATGACATCACATACATAAGGATATCATTAAATTGATTTAAACCAGAATTGCATTTGGATGGCTAAAAGGGGTGTTTTAGCTTTTTTCTCCTCACCATCACCCATAAGATGGCATATATAACTGATCACCCAAATAATCTATTAATTCTACCTTATTTACTATGGGAGTAATATGGGATACAGAGGGTCAGGGACTTATAGTTCTCTCTACCTTCCCACTGGCATTGTGTGGCCCTTACGCTGTGTTCAGACAGCAGAGCAAATCTGATTTATTATTATTATTATTATTTTTAAATTAAATTTTAGAGTTTTCATATGGCAAATTACAAGTAACCAAAAGTAATTTGTTTTTTAGGGAGGTAGTCACATGTGCTCGTTGTCATAGCAGTAGTGCATGGTGTGACTGAGTAGTGGGAGGTAGGCAGAAGTTAAAAAGTTAAAACTAGAACATGGGATCTAAAACATCTTAAACAATATTATGTTTGCCCTTGAAAATATAAATAAATATTAAAATGCTGAAATTGAAATACATCATTAAGCACAAACAGCACGAAATAAAATCTAAAGAGGGTGGCATGTACCTGTATAGCCTGTATGATTATACACAATCTTTGTTCCTGTCTGACTTGCCATTGCACTGTTCTTTTGTCTGTGTTGCTTTTGTTACAAATATCTGATATCAAGAATGGCAAAAAAAATCCAATTTGACAGACGGAATGTCTCATGTCCTGCAATCTGATTTGAAATCACATACAAATATGGCATGAATCTGATCTGAAAAGTAAATACATAAATAGAAATGTCCATTCAGACTGCAAAAAATCTTTCCTGCTTAAAGGTATAGTCACACATACAGCGATTTTATGGCTGCAAGTCACCAATCGCTGTACTATGAAGTCGCCAGTAGTCGTTCCTACTACTGGTTGCCATTGTAATATAGGTGGCTAACATTCCACTTCTGACAACAAATCAGTTTGCTTGCCACTAAAATTAAACATTCTAGAGGGAGAGCGATCTTATATAAAATTCACTAGTGTATATACAGTATGTATCATATCCTATGAGATGAAGGAGAAGCAATGTATGCTCTTGGCCATTGAGGCCATCTGTGTGCGGCAAGAGTGCAAGTGCCAATTAGCTTTAGCTTAGCTTATAGCTTTAGCATGTTTAAAGCAAAATAATAATAATGAAACACACTCACTTTTTGCTGCAATTGAGAAAAATCCCGGTGTGGCTCCTATGTAGCTCCAGTAAGTAAGGGTTACCATCAGGGTGTCATTCAGTATACAGGTGCATCTAAAAATATATATATTTAATTTTTTCCCCACTTTTTTCCCCATAATTTAATTTAAAAAGTGGAACTTTCATATATTCTAGATTCATTAAACATAAAGTGAAATATTTCAAGCTTTGTTTTTTTTTTTTTTTTTTTAAACATCTTGATGAGTATGGCTTATAGCTCATGGAAATCAAAAATCCAGTATCTCAAAATATCAGAATAAAGAATTTATAATACAGAAATGTCGACCTTCTGAAAAGAATGTTAACGTATGCACTCAATACTTGGTCTGGGCTCCTTTTGCATGAATTACTGCATAAATGCGGCATGGCATGGAGATAATCATCCTATGGCACTGCTGAGGTGTTATGAAAGTCCAGGTTGCTTTGATAGCAGCCTTCAGCTCATCTGTGGGTCTGGTGCCTCTCATTTTCCTCTTGACAATTCAGGTCACACAAGTTGGCTGGCCAATCAAGCAGAGTAATTCCATGGTCAGCAAACCAGTTACTAGTAGCTTTGGCACTGTGGGCAGGTGCCAAATCCTGATGGAAAAGGAAATCAGCATCTCCATTAAGCTTGTCAGAAGATGGAAGCATGAACTGCTCTAAAATCTCCTGGTAGACGGCTGCATTGATTCTCGACTTGAGAAAACACAGTCGACCAACACCAGCAGATGGCATGGCACCACAAATCATCACTGACTGTGGAAACTTCACACTGGACTTCAAGCAACTTGGATTCTGTACCTCTCCAGTCTTCCTCCAGACTCTGGGACCTTGATTTCCAACTGAAATGCAAAATTTACTTTCTTCCGAAAAGAGGACTTTGGACCACTGAGCAACGGTACAGTTCTTTTTTTCCTTAGCCCAGGTAAGACGCTTCTGATGTTATCTCTGGTTCAGAAGTGGCTTGACACTAGGAATGCAACACTGTGACATTTCTGATATTATAAATTATTTATTCTAATATTTTGAGATACTGTATTTTTGATTTCCATGAGCTGTACGCTGTAATCATAAAAAAAGGCTTGAAATATTTCACTTTATGTGTAATGAATGTAGAAAAAGTTCCACTTTTTGAATTAAATTATTAAAAAAAAAAAAAAAAAAAACTTCCACTATATTCTAATTTTTTGTATGTTCGATGGTGACCTGGAGCTGGACCTCAGCTCTTCAGCCGTGACTTCTGTCTTTCCTGGGTGAAGTGTCCGGCCTGGTGCTGCTTGTTCCCGGGCGCCGAAGCTACACTGGGATTTTGCTTGATTGCAACAAAAAGTGAGTGAGTGCGCTCTATTGTCTTTAATCCCATTTGTAGTCGCTGCACCAAGTTGCTCCAAATTTGCATAAAATTAAACTTTTCTCAACTTTGTCGCTTCGCTGGACATGCTCAAATCTAATCGCCAATGGTCACCGTCGCTCAGAAGTCACCAGATCTCATTTAAAATGAATGGTCTTTGCGCGGTCATTGCAAATCGCTGTATGTGTGAACACACCTTAAGTAGGGAATGCCAAAACCTGGATTTGAGCTGCCTGGATGAAAAATAACCTTAAATACCAAACACAGGTAACTTCAGGGAGGTGTATAATATAGTAATATTGGTTTAACTAGTAATTAAATGAGCTTTCATCATCTGTGGAGAGCTGACTCAATGAACAAGATGTTCTCTCAACACTGGGACTGGTGCAAACAGTGTCTTTTTATTTTCCACACTTTTTTCACGATTCACATAAACATACCACATGTGTTGAGTTGTTTGAAACAATCCATGTAATGGCACTTGAAATGAAGTAACATTTTAAACCACAACAGTGCTGTAAATCCCAAAAGTGAATTCTGATTCACAAATGAGGCAAAAAAAAAGGAGAGATGAAAAAAAGGAGAAATTCTCTCCAGCATTAATTTGACATGTGCTTCTCATTGAGGATTTATTAGGCAAAAGGCAAGGTTGATTGGATTTCCAGATCGACCAGGCAGAGATTAAATCCAGGCTTCTGATAGCAGATGACATTGCCCTTCTTCCTAACCCCGGCCTGCTGCCACCGTAATTAATTCATAACAGTGCCAGTAAGATGTTTATTACCACTTCACAGAGGGAGAGGAAAGACAAGTCATCAGGATATATATCGAAACTGCTTCCCTGCAGGGCAATAAACACGAGGAGAATTCACTTATTACATTCATAACAAAACTGTAAGCATAATTACTTGAATAAATGAACATGTTTTATAATGTTCTTCAGTATATTACATATGGAATAAAACACTTTGGAGCATACTGTAAAAATAAAATAAAATGGTGTGTTCTGGCTCAATGCACCCCAATTATTTTCCCATAACAGCACATACTAAAAATTTTATTGCTCTTATACCACAGCAATTTGCCAATAATTATGATTTTTAATTTTCCAATGAATGACAGCATACTTTTTTTTTTTTTTTAAACATTTTTAGTTCATTTAATATTGTGAAACAAACATTACTTTCTGTAATAACTTACAATAGAGCATCCATAAACAGTTGTTCCCTCACAATCCCCATTTTGTTCCCTGTCTTATCTAAATATGACAAAAACAAACCTTATCATGTTGCCCAGTAAATGGAAGGTCCAAACTCTCCTGAAGACTTTCCAGGGGTGGAAAACTTACTGCCTTTACGAAACAATGACAACTGAGACTCCTTCTATAAATGTTAAAGAAACAGCTCCTAACAGACATGATCATCAAATCAAATATTAAATGTTTTGCCTTAAAAAACAAACAAACATTTTTTTAAAAAATTCATTTATTATTAGAATTAGATTATGTGGATTGTTCACCATACAATTGCTTGTGAATGAGCTGTTACTATAAAAATGATAATGTATTGGAACGAGGACATTAGTATATAGTATGCTGACACAAATGCCATATATATATATATATATATATATATATATATATATATATATATATATATAATTTATTTTTTCTTTTTTACATTTTTTTATACCACAGTGCTGTTGAATTCTCAATTCGGATTGGCTGACAGATGTTCTGAGGTGTGCACAGCTAAAGTAGTCTTGACCACATTACAATTCCATATCACTTCGCCAAGTTAAATGAAATAATGGAAAAGTTAGCCTACTGTCCACCACAACACACACATATAACAACAAATAAAATGACAGACAATTTAGATTTTCCAGGAATGGAAAACAGGGGAAACCCTGTGAACAAATAGGCCTATCAATATTTATTTATTTATTTGTTCTATTTTTATATTATCAGGATGAAACAAAAATAAAAATCTGAAATCTCTCTCTCTCTCTCTCCAATAACTGCAGATCACTATTTTCTCCAATAACTGCAGATCACTAGATTATTTTCTAATAATTCAGTGGCCCATCATCAGTTATTCCTTATATATCTGTGCATCACAATATGCAATTCTAATAAATATGTACCAGCTTGAGAAGATTTCTGTATAAATTGTGCATATGTTTTTTTTTTTCATTGTAGTACAAACACAAAGGCTGCATTACAAAAATGAGTCTGAATAGTCATAAAAGCCTTGCTTTAATACACTAGGAAACGTACCAGTAATATGATAAAGTGCAGATAATAAATGCTTGTTAATTTAACATATTTTACTGATGCCATCAGAATGATGCATACTGTATCCAATCACTGTTGCACTGTGTGAGTTCAGAGTAGACTGCATTGATGATTTACAGCTTCTAATAATTTATATTAAAATTTGGCTCCCTGTACCGAGTTGAACATGTGATACATGGGAAAGACAAATCACATGTTTATGACACCCTTCAGTATACTGTAATATTACACTAAAGCATAAAGCATGGGTAGAAAGTGGCCACACCTAGGCCACAAAAACTGTTTGTAGAGCTGAGACTTTATTCCTGCTGCTGATGAGGTCTATTCCTCCAGATGATTTCTGTGGGCCAGAGGTTGAACGTAGTGAGGACTGGATCGAGCCTATTGTTCATATTATCCAAATAGTCAGCAGGGAGTTGGTAAATCATTATGCCATAATTGATCAAATTTGTCAAGATGTCTATAAGGATGTAAAGTAAACTTCAAGATGTCGTGTCTTCAAAATCCTTATGTCTATCTCCAGAAAAACTATGTATCTTTGCAGCCAAAAATGTTTACATACTTTATGCCAAACGGTGGCTTAGTGGTTAGCACGTTTGCCTCACACCTCTAGGGTCCAGGGTTCGAGTCCCGCTGGGGTGTGCGGAGTTTGCATGTTCTCCCCGTGCTGCAGGGGTTTCCTCCGAGTACTCCGGTTTCCTCCCCCAGTCCGAAGACATGCAGGTAGGCTGATTGGCATGTCCAAAGTGTCCGTAGTGTATGAATGGGTGTGGGAGTGTGTATGTGATTGTGCCCTTGCGATGGACTGGCACCCTGTCCAGGGTGTACCCTGCCTTGTGCCCGATGCTGCCTGGGATAGGCTCCAGGTTCCCCGTGACCCTGAAAAGGAGTAAGCGGTAGAAGATGGATGGATGGAGACTTTGTGCCAAAACAGATTATTAGTTCAAAGCCAAATGGATAAGAACTTGCATGTCAAATTCGTAGTAGTTAGCTAATAACAAATAGTATATTGAACTAAATCATTTATTACACCACAAATCCATACAATCGGCACAAAGAAGACAAACTAATGGATGCCTATCATATAGTGCTCCTAATGAAATGATACCAGCTGTTATGTTCTTCTCAATTGTGCTCTGTTTAACAATATATTTGACAATGCAGGTGATTTGATAAAAGACATTTTGAGAAGTAGTTTTGAGAAGTGGTTGTGGTGTTTCACAGTTTTAGTAGTTTTAGATAGTTTTCATGTGTATGACCTCAAACTAAATCCAACCCTCCCTCATTCAAGCTTGTGCTACATTTTCATGATATCAGATTCATGGTGAGTTACTCAATGGTGCATACATGTATAGACACCCCAAACTAATTTCAGCCAGTACTGAAAACTGATTTAGCTAAATATGATTCCTTATATCATTAACCACTGAGCAATCCTGCACGATAAACTTGCCATAGTGAAGAACCCTGCAATGCAATTAATAAATTATTACTTTATGTGATTAGTATGGTACATTACCCTGGCCTACATAAAAAAGGCTACAATATATCACACTGTTCAGCAAGTTTTTAATGCTCACTTTCTCGTCTGTGCAGTTAATATCCATATTAAAATCTGCACAAAGATAGATAGACTCCTGAAGTACCAAAAGAAAGAAAAAAACACCTCTATGGCCAGGGGATCAGCTCACTGGCCATAGAGGTGGGTTTAAAAATTTTTTTTACAAGCAGCACTTTTAGAAATTCTGTCTTCTGAAACATGCTGACCTCAAATCATTTTAGCTGGGTTTCTTATCAATCTGGGTTGGGATATGCAGCAAAGCAATTAGAATGTAAATGTAGATCAATACCCAAAAGAATAAGAAGTTAAGAAAATGTGTGCTGTGGAATGTGACATTTTTGTGTTATTGCCTATTACCTCCTCAGTTCAAGGGTGATTTACAAATATATGTATAAAACATTAATAAAATCTCTGCATGACTTAGAAAACAGCATTTGTCATGTATATCCTCTATAACTACCCTTTACATTGAAATATATTCTTTAGTAATGTTATTCTTTTTACATTAATGTAAAAAGAATTAATTGTAACATCCTTTTCCATGAGTCATCCATTACAGGTTATGAACAATATTTACTCAAGTCTGTTACTATAAAATTGTTGATATCCCAGATGTTATCCCACATGTTCAACAGGAAGTTGTATTATCTGAATTTTCTGGAGATCATGGGAAGAAAATGCTTTAAAAAATAACAAATAATTCAACCATTTTACTAATTTAAGAGCAAAATATAGCCCATGTCAGCAAAGAAACCTTGTAAAGTAAAATGTGATTTTTGCCTATATATATATAGGTAGCTATATCAGGTCCAGACAGTAGGCCTTTTTGCATAAACAGCCTTTAGTTTGACTGAAGATGTTAAACTTCTTATTTTCCTATTTGCCTTATAGCTGACTAGACCTGAAATAACACATCAGGTGTGAGAAGGATATGGATTTCTTCCTTTAGCTTTACACAGCCTCGTTCAGTAAAGAATATTAGTTTTCCACTCAGTTAACACTACAGCTCTGCCTGATAGCTTTGTCTGTCTTACCTGAACTACCCACTCAATCTTCTACTATTGTGTATAGCTGGGCTACTCTATCCCGGACTCGGACTCGAGTCCAATTATGAAGGAACTCTGACTTGTCACGCACTCTGGTAAATTTGTACTTGAATCTGACATGGACACAGACTTTTGGACTTTTCTGAGTACAGTCGAGTCTGTGTCATGCAAAAGAAACATTAAAAGAAAGATAAAAAATAAATAACAACATAAAATTAAGATAACAAGAAATTAATAAACGGCTCCCTTTCTGACCAGGGGGCTTTCTGTGCATACACAGAAAGCTGCCTCATTGTGCTATGCACAATCGCTTCCGCGTTTTGTCTCAGCCAGCGCAGTTATATCCGGTGCCGTGCCGGAAGCTGTTTCGCTATTGGCGATAACTGTATGAAGATGGCACAGGAGAGTATGGCATATTACACTCGCTGTTTACAAGAGCTTCCCCAGATTAGTGTGAATGACATTAATAGTTTTGGAAGGCAGTCAGCTATTACACCCAATACTAAGAAGAAGAAGGGCTTCAAATTATATAATTCAAGTTACACAGACAACTTTGAGGGTGAGTATTCTCATGCTATATCCAACTAGCAAATCTAGCTAAGTGTCCGTTTCTGACAGTTCATAACTGTCTTTGCGTTATTTGTATTTATTTATCTAATTGAAATTTTCTTTACACAACAAATTATTTGCACCTGCATCCACCTCCTCCAGTCCATGACAACTTGAGTACAGGTTCATTGTAATGGTACTTTTTTGAGTATAGTTAAATCATACTAATTTTACTTGAGTTTAAAAAAAAAACCAAACAAACAAACAAACAAAAAAAAAAACATTAACCTTCAGTACATTTCAGTACATATACACACACACACACACATATAAATATAAATATATATAATATATATATATATATTTATAATACAACAACAACAACAACAATAATAATCATTTAATCACTGTAAAATGAATTGTATGAAAGAGTTTTGCCGCTAGTACACTTCGTAATAGGAACGCGCTATATGGAAGTTTGTTGTCACTCATAGACAGATTAAAAACAATAATAAAGCATGAAGCTTGTTGTTATGACATGCTGCTAAATGTAACTCTACTCTGTACTCTCTCTCTCTCAGACTATATAACTGTGAGGGAGAGGCCTCAAATAATTGAAACCCTGGAGGACACAATATAGTTTGCTACAATAACAAAACAGGTTAATTTGTATTTTCATACACTTGTAATAATATAGTAAAATAGTAATATAATAAAAGTTCAAAATATACCTCTATATCCCTTTTTTTCTTTGAAACCATCTTTCGATAGGAAACTATTTGAGGTGCTGATGACATGAAAAAAATATTAAATGGCATGATGTAATAGTGGTATTTTTGTTACACTTATGTTGCCATTGGTTTGTGAAGGTTACAATATTAATTTTACAGCTCAGTGTTGAGTTTACAATTGCAATTTAAAATCTTTTTTCAATTTAATTACTTTCAGAACTCTGCCGGACTCGACTTGGACTCGGCCATTAAGGACTCAGACTTGAGTTTAACTTTGCCCCTTTGGGACTCAGACTTGATTGGTTAAGGACTTGGTCTTGACTCAAACTCGACAAAGGTGGACTTGGACCCAACACTACTATTGTGGCAGTGGATAGGGGAGTGGCGGCTTTGTGTAGTCGTACTGCTGCTTCCTGGCTTATCTCTTTTTGTACTGTACTGAGCTCTCTTTGTATTAAACTCTGAAAGTGTGCTTGTACAGTAGGTGACTGAATGTTAGCAGTGTTCTTTCCTGCCTAACTTCATGGTCATTTGAAGCTGAGAATTTTTTTTAGTGTTGCAGCTTTATAGGAGCGAGGCACAGTGTCTTCTGATTTTTTCTGCATCTGTGTGTGCTTCCTCTGGGTTTTCTGGTTTCCTCCCACCGCCCAAAAACATTCCAGTAGGTTGGTTGGCTATGCTAAATTGCCTTTATGTGTGAATGAGTGATTGAATGTGATGTGTGTGCATGGTGCCCTGCCCTGACTGGTGTACCATTCTGAGTGGTTTCCCCACCTCACACCCAGTGTTCCCAGAATAGGTTCTGGATCCACAGCAACCCTGACCTGGATAAAGTGGTTACTGACAGTGATTGAATGTGTGGTTTATAGATTTGATGTCAATAGATCTGCTAATTTTCATATTAAAGAGTACATTTTAATTTCCTCCTGCTGTTTCTTAGTATTTCAAGCTAGCCTAACCAAATGTAATGAAATGAAACATGTATTCACACAGTATGGCTGTTTCATAAATTTTTCTATTAAATTTGTGTAATTTGTGCAGTTATGATGGTTACTATATTGCTAAACAGCTGTTGTTAAATGCACTCAGAAACCATACTTACCACCCAAATAAATTCCTGAATAGCTAAACAGTTTGACTGAAATGATAGTTAAAGTCTTTAGGAGCATTGAAAACATTATATCTTAGGAACATTCCTGTCCATTACCCCAGTTTTACACAATGTCGAAAAAGTTATAAAATATAGAGACGACTCTCTTACATGAACGTTTGCCATTATACGGGTCTTTTGGATTGTTAAAGTAAGCAAATTTCACACAGTTAGTGCAACATAATACTCTCTGACTCTATTATCTGATTATTCAGCACTTAAACAGCTTTCCTTCTTATAAGGTTTCTGACAAAGTTTTTCATACAGCAAGTATAATATCTACCAGCAGTGGCTCATGGCCATAAACAAATTTAAGTCAAAAGTTAATAACTCCATAATAAGCACCTGGGATTTTACAAAATACAGTCATCTAGCAGCTTGTTTTGAGTAGTCTTAGTTATTGTTGTTCAACTGTGTTCCATACAGCAGGTGTGCTCAAATTACAGTGATAGAGGTTCATGCAGAAGAGCTAATTTCATTAACAGAGGTTGCCATGTTTTTGCAAAATTTCTAGGCCAACTATATCAAAAACAATTTGGTCATTAAAATATATAGATACATTTTTATTCTTTTTGTCAGCCTTTGAGTGGGAGACAGTGTCACTGTGTTGTACATGCATTTCTGATATATGGACAGTATCCACTCCATTACATCCTTTTCCCCTATCCCAATCTTTCCCCTCCCCCAATCTGCAAAATATCTCAAAAGACAATTTATTCTGTACATCTACAACCGTAGAGCCACTGTCTACAGTTACACTTGGTCTATGTTTATTACCTTTTATTCCAATTATTTGCTATAATAGAAGATCTCGGTGAATGTAGAGTATTCTCTACCCAATTTGGTGTAAAACCCACAAAATTGGCAAGCCTGTCACTAACTGTTCTGTTTGCTGCTCCTTCCCCAACCATGGGGCAGAGTGAGTCGTGCTCCAATGGGCCTCTATTTGTAACCACTAAGTGCAGTAATAACTCTATGGGCTAAATGGGGCAGTACACATGCTGCCCTGTGATTGCACAACATCTAGAAATGCAAGCAAATCAGTGGAATATTGACTTATACTTATGTATCTGTCAAAGGGCAATAATTTTTAAAAATCACTGGTCACTCAAAAAAGGTAATTAGTATTTCAATGGAATTAAAATATATGGAGTTGCAAATGAGAACTTTATGAAGATGGCTGATACTGTATATTGTGGAGGTCTGCCCCACTTACCACTAGGTATGAGCTGCCCCTGATATCTACCCTCCTGTTCTAAGTAAACAAGTCTAATATATTTTCTTTAAGACCTGAAACCCTTAGCCACATTGATCATTAATCAATTCCAGGTATCTTTTTCATGTTGGTATTTTGTTTTCATCTTGGTTTCTCCTTTCCTGGAGCTTGATTCCAAACAGGGACATTCATCTCTTTTTTTTTTAACATTCATTAATCAGGCAAGATTGTATGCAGAGCTGCTGCAGGATCACTTCTCCCCACTAGACTCCTAGACACTCCTGCTGTAATAGTTCTAATTAAGCTTGTCCTGCTGTAACTATGCTGCTTTGCATTTTACTCACCTCCAGAATCCTAAAGTCCTCTGATCTCACCTTGGAAACTTAATTGAGGCCACACCTTTTCACTGCAGCCTAGTTCCCTCTTCAATATCAGCCACTTGGGAGAAAAGAGGGAAGGGACAAAAGAGGGAAGGGAAGTGGTGGCCTTCATTAGGAAGAATAATTATTGAAAGACCTTCAGCAGGGTAATGTATAACAACTACTTATTGCTATATAATGAAGTATGGAAAATTATTCCAAGAGAATGAGAATTTTAATTTACTTTATTGTTATTGTTTTTATTTGGAATGCATAGGGGCAGAATTGATACATAGTTCATTTAACCAAAATGGACTCACACTTTTGGAACAATTCATACTACTTTGTACGGCATTGTGTGAAGGTTAAGGTTGGGGACGAGCTAGTGTTTGTGTGAAATGAGATCAAATCCAACCACACTGCTCTTGTATGCTCTTGGTTTGTATTTATACACGTTTTTATTATTACTTCATGTTGGACTTGCTAAGCAATACATTTAAATGTTTAAAGGGAACTGTTGTTTTCATTTATGAATAGATTTTAACCACATCCAGATTATCAGCTGCAGCTATTATAGATTTTTAAATGTGACAATATTATAATTCCTTATACCACTTCACAATTGAATTCTTGATTCTGACTGGTCAGAAGATGTTGATTAATTTTCTATAACAGCATGAATCTGACAGTAGTGCTGGCTGCAAAGCAAACCACAGGTTAATATTATTGGTCTTGTTTTAATGTGTTATTATTTATATAGTAACACCTTAGACAGAGACTTGTGGGATTGATACTCCACAAAAACAAGTGCATTTGTTCACATGGTGAAGCTTTCTGTGAGTAAATGTTTATTTAGCCTTTTTGGAAGGAGTCTCCAGTGTCAGAACTTTGTAACAGCAAAAGGTAAAGCTGTAACATTAAGACCCTGTTTACACTAGTGCATTTTCATTTTAAAATGCATAACTTTTGCTACGGTTACGCCTGTCGTCTACACTATTCCGGCGTTTTGGACCCTCAAAAACGGAGACTTTTGGAAATATCGAAGACCCTGTTTTAGTTTGAAAATGAAGGCGTGGCTGCCCACATTCGCTCCCTGATTGGGTCTTCTGGATCATTGCGTATCCTTCCCTGATTCGTCAAGCCCCTACCATATGACCATTATGCTATCTTGATCGTACAGACAACAACACGGAGGCTGAACCGCAAGCTTTGCTGGCTTTGTTGTCATTCTTAGCAAGAGGCGAGCTATGATTAGAGCAATTGGCAACAAATCTAATTTCAAGTGGCGTAAGCCCTACATGGAAAGCCGGTTTGTTGTACCTGCCGGTGACTAGCAACCAACTTCCTGTTTACACTTGTATGTGCATGCCCAGTGAGCATGAATAGTCATGTGACATGAGTATTCGGTCGTATAGTGTGGACAAAGATAGTTTCTGAAACACAGTGGAAACGCCAATGTGGACGAGGATCATTTTCATTTTAAAACACTGTTTTAAAACCAAAATGCACTAGTGTAAACATGGCCTAAGTTTTACACCATGGGAAAGCATTGTGGTTTCTTGGTAAAATGCCAAGCTCTATTTTTTTATTGTCTTCAAGAGAAAACAAAGAGAGGCTGATGAAGTAACGGCTGTTTAAACATGTTATTATGGAAGTGATAACAGGAACTAACTTGCTTCACGAACATTCTACAATATTATTATAAATGGATAAAAAGAATGTCATGATGTTCTTTAATATATAAAAATTGTAATTGTTGTCAAATCACTGGGGTGCATGTGGAACTAAACACTTTTATACATGCTGTTATATCTTATCTTTGGGTTGGAAACAGTAAGCATCATATCACTGTTGACTATTTCCTTATAACAAGAAGTCATATCTCATTCCTTATATAATAAATGTTTTTTAAAAATAATTATACTTTGTACATATTATGATGTTATATGATTTGACAGTTTCAAAATCCACATTCATTCCCTGTCCAAGCTTATCGAGTTTGTTATGTTGTGACAATTTAATATGCAATATAATTACTTCCATCAGGTCTAATAATCTGATTTACTTGATATTCACAGACAAAATAGTAGAAACATTTTTATTGCTTTGGGGATATTACAAAGCAATTACTTTCCTTTTGATTTCTTTTCGTAATACAGACTAGGGATGTCACGATACCAAAAATCTAGTAGTAGGTACCAATACCACCAAAAGTAGACAATACTCGATACCAAAGTCGATACCACGGTGTGGTATAAAATTAAAAAAAAAAAAGTAAAAAAAACTCTCCTGGAGGACATCCTTCTCTGGCTGATACTGGCAAAGAGAGAGACGGGGAGGGGGGGATTTTAGTTATCAAACACTGTCTAATAATGAGTGGACGTGCACTCCTAAACGCGCGCGCGCGCGCGCACACACCCGCCCACCCACCCACAAACACACGCATGTACACAGACGCGTGCGCGCGCACACACACACACCCCTTATACTCTGAATGCAAGCATTAGTTTAAATTCACTGATATGGTGGCAGACCAAAAAGATTTATTAAAAGCATGAACATGTGAATAATTATTAGTGACATTAGGCTACATTTAGCTGACAGGACACAGGCTGAATGGCGATGCATGGTGGCCCATTCGGAGGTAGTTTATAACACTGAAATGCGTTAGCATCGTTAACAAGTAACTGTCTATTGCAAACATTACATGGAGCATAACGTTAGCTGGTTTCACTGCCACAATGCCAGTTGCCTCAAATAAACATAATATAGGACCGTCTTTCAGGTGTTTCGCCAAATTTCAGGTGTTTCCTCGCTTTGTTTGAAATGAACGATAGCATCGGTTGCAAACCGGAAACCGATACTAGCTTTCCTCTCAATGAGTCGGGGCGGAGCTAATCTTCTGTAGTTTTTCCCGTGTGCTTGTAGGCGTTCCTCTTCTTCTTCACCACTTTTGGACCGACTAAAACACTTGCGCGTATTTGCTGCCCCCTTCAGGTCCGGAAGAGTCGCAACCTCGGTACTTTCGTTACAAACGGTACCAACAGAAATGCAGAAAAAACAAGTATCGTCATGTTTTAAGAATGTTGGTACCGACTTGGTACTGAAGTATCGGTTCTCGTGACATCCCTAGTACAGACTCAGTGTAGATCATTGGTAATTCCATACCATATATATGTGACAAATGTGAAACAGAGGACAGAGAAATACAAAATAGTCAATGGCTGAGGTGCTGCTAATAGTCCTTTCTGCAAGTTGCATAGATCTCTCTTGAAATCTACCACATTTTAAAAAACTGAGATTTACTTAGGATTCTGTAACTAGATATCTGAGATCCAGAGTTTTGTCTGGAGCTTGAAATAGGCTTGAAATAAACACAGAATCAACACACACAATTCCATGCGCTGTTACATGTTTCATGGCTGCTCTTGAGTTGCTAAATTATATTTGATTTGATTTTAAGAAAGGAAGGCCATCTACCATGCAGCCAGATACATTCTATATTCAAATACCATTTTTTTCTTTAGGTTTCATTTGTTACTTCAATTTGTTACTTCAAGTTTCATTTGATGTTCATTCATTTGCTGTTCATTATCACATTTCATTGAGGAAATGAACATACACTGGAAAAAAGTGTGAAAAGTGTGTACTATCTTTATAGCAGCCTTACTCCTGTCTCTCCCCTCTCATGATCATTTCCTGTTGTCTAATATCTAACTCTCTACTACACTTTTCCCATTTCACAGACTGTCCCCAAAATCAAGGGTAATTTTTATTCGCTCGGATAATGAAAGTTTTTAAGGCCAATCTCGGTGATAGATATATGAGTTTATAGGAGCTGACAAGGGACATTACACTAGCTGCATTAGAATTGGCAGACTGTCAAACAGCACACTGGACAATGATGAAGAAGCTGAGAAGGAGAATACAGAGGAGCTCTGTATTCTGGGTCCAAGGCCAGTGAACTGGTTTATCCTGTGTACCATCCAGCCAGTCACGTTGTGCATTAGCTTACTTTATATGATAGAGGCACAACCCAGGAGAATGCTTTTGTCTGGAAAAATGACAGACTGTGTTTGTCTGCAGGACTTACTAGTTTTTTTTTAAATTGCCTAAGAAAGGTTCCTGCTGAGTCGGAGTCTAGTGCTCGACATTTTTATTCCCTCCATGTCAGTGAAAGTACTGTGAAGTGTCAATAAAAATATTCAAAATCCATCCAAACAAACAAAAATACCAAAAAATTGAAGCCTCACATGCTGCATGTTGAATTGCTGAATCTTTTGAATATTTTTCTTTTCATGCCACTTTTGCCTGCTGCTGTCACTTTTTTATGACATGTATTGAGCACAGTAATCACCAAATTCACACAGGTGATGCCTGATTCATTGTTGAAGGTGGTACAGGCCAGCTCTTATTTGCATTGGATTCTTTTGTATGGACGAGACAACTGGACAAGATAATTATCTTAATTAAATTCCACGTCACTGGGAAAACAAGAAATAAAAACTGTGCCCTGTTCAAATTCTCCACACAACATTTTCCCTAAGAGCAGTCAGTAAATGTCAGCAAAGACTCATCATAATCCTCTGAAATTTCATATATTCTACTCAGTAATGCCCTTCATAAATAAATAAATGAGAAAATGAATGAAATTGAGTATATGCACTTTACATGCACATCCTCTCAAGCTGATGCATTTTGCCAATATATGTTACTCTCTAGTATCATATCCAGAGCTGCAGAGTGATTTTACTACTCAAATTAAAATGCTACCAGTGTTACAGATGAGTCTGTTCGGAAAGAACATGTTAAAAGATGGTAACAATAGAATGATGGCTCTTTATCTCCTTAATTTATCCTTTTATCTCCCAGTAACTTCATAACATTGGGGGAAATATTGTGTTCTCCTTTCTGAAGACCTTTACATATTGTGAAACCCACTCTAGGCACCATACAAAAGGCTTGCTAATTTGCAGAGCTTATTTCTATTTAATTACAGTGGATGAAAAATCAGCTCATTTACTGTCGTTTCCCCCTCCAATTTCTATATTCCTCTGCCCTCTTATTTAAGACACCCTGCTAATTCGCAAAATAATTTAATGAACCAGAAATTAACCTGGCCAGATAGTCGTTTCTCCTATAACTTTTCATTGGATTGTCTTAATAATTAAGAAGTATCAACACCCAAGAGCTGTTGACTTCAAACTCTGATGCCTGCAACTCTGCTCTGAATTAAAAATAGGGATGACAATCAAATTACAAGTGATTGCAATCAGGTAATCACATTGTCGGCATGTCCATTTGCTCCATTGTGCTGGAAAGGTAATTGAAGCGGGGCTCATTACAATGGCAAGGCACGTGATCTCATTGAACAAAAGAGACACACATTCCATTAGTCTGTTGCTTTGTCTTGCTCTGTTCTGCAACTAGTCTTCTAGCTTTTAATGCATCACATTCACATCATACCTCATGTTTTATATTGTCAAATATATGGGCATGTGTATGACAATATGAGTAGAAGTCAGAACTGAAGCCTGTCAACTCGAGTACACTACAATCACAAGTTTTTAAAATGCACTAGGCGCTTAATCCTTGTGTGCTGACAAGTGTCCATTTTCAGACAAAAGCCATTGTCCTAATTCTCCTCTGTAATGGTTATTACTCAAATCATTGCTGCCAATCTGTCTTGGGTGTTGGATGAGGTCCTTCCCCTACAACCACCCATCTCTTTCTCCACTGATTTTACTGGTATAAGGTCATTCACATCCACATTTCCTTTTCTGTTCTCTTTTACTATTTATCATCTGTTAATGCTAGTTTTCTGTAGACATTTCAAACTTATCTTTTACATGTTAAGAGAGCCAAAACCAATGTCAATGCTGAAATTGAACAATTGAACTGAAAATGTGCTTCTGAGGTAGTCAGACAAATCAAATCTGAATGAGACTTTACAGACAAATCACATATATTTGAGCAATATGTGACTGGATGTGAAAAACTTGTGAAAGTGCATTTCAAAATGGTATGCCCTCAAACTGTATATGTGAACTCAAGTAAACATGATATCTGTGAATAATATGCAATGAATAAAAACATATGTGAATGAATCATTTGAAAAAATCACGTGAAAATAAATGAATCACGTGAAAAGATCGTATGTGAAAATACATTAATCATGCAGGGAATAATCAAATGAAAATAAATTAATCTTGTGCAAAACAATAACGGTTTTTCTTTATAATGATGTAACAATAAATCAAATCGTGAATAATTACATGTGAAAAAATTTATAAGGTGAAAAATCATGAAAAACATGTGAAAAGTCATGTGAAAAATTAATGAATCCATTGGAAAAATCAATGATTCCTGTGAAAAATTCCATTGAAAATAAATGGACCATTTAAAAAAAAACGTGGAAATAAATAAATCATGTGATGCAAGTATGTGAAACATAGTGTGAAGTGTCTAAAAACATTTGCAATTCAAAAATGGAAATCATGTGATTGTTCACCTATGAAGTTCATATGACTGATTTGTAAGGGGTGCTTTTAAAATAATGTACTATTCTAATTTAACCCTTGATAACACATTACACCAAACAGCTCCAAATATTCACATGCTGGGGGAAAAAAAAAAGCTAAAAAAAAAAAAAAAAAAACATTACACACTTCATTGGCAGAGAAATTGTGTTTATTCAGACTGGAATACAATGGGGGCAAAGCACAGCTTAACAAATTTACGTACTTATATGATGAGAGTTCTGAGCCATTAAACTTTCTCCACACATTCACCGTCACCACCCGTCTATAATTTCCACATTCATTTAGATTCTTTAGGGGACCCTTTGGAATAGCTCGAGCTTAACTGAATGTGCCATGTCAAATAAAAGGCTCATTAAGAAATTTTAACAGTGCAGTCCATTTCCATACATTACACCCTCACACTGAGGGCTGTACAAACTTTTAGTAATGGCATACACTTGTTGTTGTTACACCTTACTGTAAAAGGATTATTAAGGTGTGCAGAAAAGCTAACAGCATGAATCTGACACTGACAGGTGTGATAAGAGTGGCTTTATTACTGTCTCACTCTCTTATTTTCAGATGCCTGGTAGAAAAGCTATCATTGGTGCTGATCTATTGCTAGAGGCAGAGTGCAGGTTCCGAGAAGTCACTATTAGATTTGGGCTGATAGGATGTATCTCTCTTGCCTGGATACAGCATTGCACTAATGAGCTGGAGGAGGAAACGGTTTCAGTAGGCTGATGGATGATTTGGGAGAGAGGGATACAGAGCTGTAGAATCGTTTACTGGAATGCACTTTGAACTGTGTTCATTTGAGTCTCACTAGATGGCAGTGTTCACACTTCTCCTGATTATAGACAGGGGGAAAAAAAGCTGAGGAGTTTTGCCTTACCATTACAGAGCACTAGTTGGATACCACAGATCACAGACTTTACATCAGTTTCTTCTCAGCAATATGGTTTAAAATCTTACAGGAATGATTCCTTGTAGTGGGTACCTGGTTTGATCCTGAGATTGGGTTAAGATAAGATAAGATAAGATAAGATAATACTTTATTAATCCACAGATGGAGAAATTAGGGAAATTAGGGTGTCACAGCAGCAGCCAAAAAAAGTCAAAAAGAAAAGAAAGAAGAGTTAAAAGAGATAGTAAGGAGATATAGGGATATATAAAGAGTATATATAGGATGTATAAATATGTATAGTTATATACATACAGTATACAGTATATACATTATATATGTCTATATATATATATATCTACACACACAGACATATGAGCACTATATACAGCAGCAACAATGTACAGTCCAACTATGCAAGTAGCCCATTGTACATATCCATGTATCCATCCATCTTCTACCGCTTACTCCTTTTCAGGGTCATGGGGAACCTGGAGCCTATCCCAGGAAGCATCGGGCACAAGGCGGGGTACACCCTGGGCAGGGTGCCAGTCCATGGCAGGGCACAATCACATACACACTCACACACCCATTCATACACTACAGACACTTTAGCTATGCCAATCAGCCTACCTACATGCATGTCTTTGGACTGGGGGAGGAAAGTTTTTTCAGTCTTGCACCTGGGGGGATGAGCCTGTGGCTGAAGGTGCTCTCCATCTGCTGCAGCTTAGCATACAGTGGATGAAGAGGGTTTCCCAAAATGGACCTGATTTTGTTTCTTATTCTCTTCTCCACCACTGTCTCCAGATTGTCCAGTTTGTGAGCAACAACAGAGCTGGACTTCTTCACCAACTTGTTGAGTTTGTCAGCCTCCCCAGCCTTAATTCCACCTCCCCAGCATGTCACAGCAAACAACAGGGCACTGGCTACTACAGACTGATAGAACATCTGCAGTAGCTTGCTGCTCATGTCAAACAACCTGAGCTCCTTAAAAGAACAGTCTGCACTGTCCCTTCCAGTAGAGAGCTTTGGTGTTTTCTGACCAGTCCAGCCTGCTGTTGATGTGCACTCCCAGGAACTTATATGAGTCCACCATCTCTACTTTCTCCCCCTGGATAGTAATAGGTGTTGGGGGCTTTCTGTTTCGGCGGAAGTCCACTATCAGTTCTTTGGTCTTGCCGATGTTGAACTGAAGGTGGTTATCCTCAGACCATCTGACAAATCTCTACGCTACGCCTCTGTACTCCTCCTCCTTATCTTCACTGTTGCAGCCCACGATGGAGGAATCATTAGAGAATCTCTGGAGGTGGCATGTACCAGAGTTGTAGCTAAAGTCAGAGGTGTATATGGTGAATAGAAAGGGTGAAAACACAGTTCCTTGAGGTGCACCGGTGTTGCACATCACCACATCTGACAGGCTGCCCTGCAGTCGGACGTACTGTGGTCTGCTGGTGAGATAGTCCATGATCCAGGCCACCATGTCATGGTCTACCCGCATGTCCCAGAGCTTTTCTGCAAGAAGGGGGGGCAGATGGTGTTAAATGCACTTGAAAAATCGAAAAACATGATTCTCAATGTGCTTCCTGGCCTCTCCAGGTGTGAGTAAGCCCTATGCAGTAGTTAGATGATCGCATTGTCCACGACGATTTGGGTCCGGTATGCAAACTGAGCGGATCAAGGGAGTCACTTACGATCAGCTTCAGGTGCCTCAAGACCAGTCTCTCAAAGGTCTTCATGATATGTGAGGTCAGCACCACAAGTCTGTAGTCATTTGAGGTACTGGGATGACTTTTCTTGGGCAGCGGAACAATGCAGGAGGTCTTCCACAGTTGGGGCACCTTTTTCAGTCTTAGAGAAAGATTGAAGAGGTGTTGAAAAACGCCTGCAAGCTGTGTGGCACACACCTTGAGCAGCCTGGGGTTGATGTTGTCTGGGCCCATAGATTTGTTGATTCGGAGCTTGGATAGCCTGGCTTGATGTTATTAATGGGCTGGTGGAGGGGGAGGGGGTCGTTGGGGTGCCTGTGTCTGTGATGATTCCTGTATTGTCCTCATCATCAGGAGTGTGCGAATGTCCATTTGAGCTCTCAGGGGTGGGGGCTGAGTCAAACCTGTTGAAAAACCGATTTAGCTCATTTGCATGTTCCAGGCTGCCCTCCATGGCTGGTCTGGAATTTTTAAGCCCAGTAATTCTGTTCATGCCCTCCCGTACCTCTTTGGCGCTGTTTTTTTCCAGCTTGCACTCTAGCCTCTCCTGGAAGCTGTTTTTTGCTTTCCTCAGCTCCCTCCTTAGCTCCTTTTGGATTGACCTGACCTCCTCTTTGTCTCCTGCCATGAATGCTCTCTTTTTCTTGTTTAAGAGGGCTTTAATGTCTTTGTTGATCCATGGCTTGTTGTTTGAAAAACAGTGGACCTTCTTTGTGGGTACAATGCTTTCCTCACAGAAGTGTATGTAGTCCATAATACACTGGGAGAGTCCCTCTGCGTGATCCTCAAGGAACAGGTCCCAGTATGTGGTCTTAAAGCAGTCCTGCAGGGCCTTTTCGGCCTCACTGGACCACACCTTTACGAACTTGGTGGTGACAGGCTGCTGTTTGACTACAGGCTTGTACACAGGTGCAAGGTGGATCAAGTTGTGGTCTAATCTGCCCAGAGGGGGATGGGCAGTGGAGCTGTATGCCCCCTTCACATTGGCATACAGCTGGTCCAAGATTTTATTCCCCCTTGTTTTGCATTTTACATATTGTGTGAAGTTTGTAAGGGTTTTAGAGAGGGGACATGGTTGAAGTCCCCGTTAATAATCATGAGTGCGCTCATTTGGGTGTTGTGTCTGAAGTTTTGCAGTGGTGGAGTGGATGATGTCACAGGCGCGTGCCGCTACTGCCGATGGTGGAATGTACGCAGTCACAACAATGGCGTGAGAGAACTCCCTGGGCAAATAGTATGGTCTCAGTCCCACAGCCAGTAGTTCTATATCTGGCGCACACATGCTCTCCTTCACCGTTATGTGCCTAGCATTGCACCATTTTGAGTTAACAAAGACAGTTATACCTCCTCCCTTCTTCTTTCCGCTTTGTTTTACTCTGTTTTGTTACTGTGTTTGTGGAGATTTTCATCTTCTTTCCTTTGTTCCCTTTATTCTTTTCCCAGGGGATCTAGTTTCCTTCCACCTCCCAAAAGCATGAAAGCAGGTGTACTGGCTACATGAAATTGCGCCCAGGTGTGAATGAATGTGTGAATGTGTGAGTGGGCATGGGGCCCTGCAATAGACTGGTGGTCCATCCAGGGTGTATTCCCTCCTCATGCCCAGTGTTCCCAGGATAGGCTTCAGATCCTCTATACTGACCAGGATAAAACACCAGTGATATCAGTGATCCTGACCCCTTCTGCTCTCCGGACATGCCTGATCCATCCTAATGCCCTAGTTTTGGTTGGAGTTCCCTTTCAAAGGGAACTCAACATTGCTTGAGCTCCACGTTGTGGGAAGCACCCTCATGCGTGACCAGCATGTGAAGCTTGTGTAACATCATGCCTATTTATAGGCCTGCCATGATCAGGTGACGTGGCAATTAAGCAGGTAGCGTGATATAAAAATGGCACCTGTGAACTGCACCATCAGCCTTATAATCTTCAGTGAGACTGCATGTCGGTCATTTGTGTAACGCTCACAAAAAGACTCTTCATTTCCTCTCTATCTTTTCAAAATAAAAAAAATAAAAATCTCTTTACTTTTCTGTCCCTTTAAAAAAAGAGAGAGAGAAAAGTATGCATGAGAGAAAATTCAGGAAGTGTGTTATGCCTTGCTCCCATTTCATCATGGAGACAGATGAACACACTTTCTGTGTGAAGTGTGTAGGGATGGAGCACACCAGGGCAGCCCTCAAGAGGTCTGACTGTGTGCATTGTGAATGCCTTACAATCAGGCATCTCTGCTCGCAGCTTGCTCTCTTTGCGGCCATATTGAGTTGAGTTTCA
The DNA here is from genome assembly GCF_023375685.1 of Ictalurus furcatus. Lineage (NCBI taxonomy): Eukaryota > Metazoa > Chordata > Actinopteri > Siluriformes > Ictaluridae > Ictalurus > Ictalurus furcatus. The sequence goes on from NC_071278.1 coordinate 15,387,296, forward strand.
GAGCCTTGCAGATCTCAGGTCCTGGGGATCTCGTATGGATCTGGAAGAGGAGCCGGAGACGAGCGCTGCCCTATCTCTTGCTCTGTCTTCCAGGTCCGGCTCTCCACCGGATTTTGGAGCTCGCGTCGCAACTCCTCCTTCCAGTATGGAAAGCCAACATTTTTTTTTATTCCTCTCTGACTCTGAGGAGCCAGAAGCTTGTGCCAAAAATGGAGAGTCGCTCTCAACCATAAAAAGAGCTCCTTGAAGTGATTACTAAGTCTGGATGAGCTTTTTTCTCCCCAGTGAAAATAAATCTCCCTCACACTGCAGCAAACTCCTGTTTTTCAAGACGTGCATGACAAAATATCACGCTTCCGGGGAAAACCATTCATAAGCCGTATTTATAACCCCACGATGTTGGATTATTTAGCCATCGTGGGGAAAGAATGGCAAGGCTATTTAGCTATGCCAAAGGTGGCAGAGGCGCTTGCGAGCTACCTCTCTCCATCGATGACAGGTAATTTAGGGGGGCCAGCTTTGCCATCCAAGCCATGTAAGGCCACCTTGACGTTGGTGGGCAAGGCCTATGTGGTAGTGGGTCTTGCTTGTGGATCACTGCATACAATTTTAGATCTGCATCATCTGAACCGTACTCTTTGGACATACAGGTTCAAGAAGCTGACACTCAAACTTATCGTTCCACAGATTCAGCTTGAGGACTTTTTTGTGATGATAGATCTAACAGACGCATATTTATAAATAGAAATATTTCCCAGTCACAGGAATTTCCCAAGGTTTGCGTTTGGAGGCAATGCATACCAATATCGGGTTCTTCCCCTCGGGCTATCTTTATCCCCTCACACCTTCACAAAGTGCATGGATGCCATTCTGGCTCCATTGTGACTCCAGGGCATCCATGTACTAAATTACCTGGACGACTGGTTAATTCTAGCATGATCCAAGGAACTGGTGAGTCAACATTGAGTGCTTGGGGCTCAGGTTGAACCTCAAGAAAACGTATGCTTTCTCCAGGGCAGAGGACAACTTTTGTAGAGGTTATAAGGATTCTACTATAATAGGGTCAATCCTATCAACATTGAGCAAGCTGTATCTGGGCATCCAGTCCAGTCTCTCCGAGAGACTGTTGGGGCTTATGGCAGCAGCAGCCAACATCATATCGTTGGGCCTATTGCACAGGAGACCGTTTCGGTGGTGGCTGAAAAGTTGGTAGTTTCATCCGAGGACAAAACCTCTGAGAGTAATCAGTGTCAAGCGGAGATACCTACATGCTCTGAGAATTTGGAGGTGTCCCTGGTTTCTAGCCTCGGGTCACACTCTAGGGGCGTCTCCTTATTGCAAGATGGTAATGACATACACCTCCCTCACGGGCTGGGGCACGGTCTTAGACAGCTGTCCAGCTCACGATCTCTGAAGCGGCCCTCATCTGGAGTGGCAAATTACCTAGAAATGTGGGCCGTATTTCTAGCACTGAATTCTTTCTTTGTCAATTGAGAGGTCAGCAGAGAGGTCTCATATATCAACCACCAGGGAGGATTATGTTAGCGCCCCCTGTTCAGGCAGGCACAACTAATTCTTCTCTGGGCAGAGGGAAAGTTTATGTCAGTGAGTGCAATGTACATTCTGGGCGACTGGAATGTGGGGGAAGACATCTTGTTGTGCAGGGACTGAGGCCCACAGATTGGAGGCTCCATGCACAAGTGGTAGAGTCCATATGGCGGAAGTTCGGCCAAGTAGAAGTGGATGTGTTCACCTACGAGGAAACAACACACTGCTCGCTCTGGTTTGCCCTCACTCCTCCCACACCATTGAGGCTAAACACCATAGTGCACATGTGGCAGAGGTCACATCTGTATGTTTTTCCCATGATCGCTGTGCTCCCACAAATTCTAGCGAGAGATCGCCAAGACTGTCTACATCTGCTGCTAGTAGCACCTTATTGGCCAGCAAAAATATGGTTCTCAGAAATAATATCCCTGCTAAACAGCACTCCTTGGGAGATTCCCATCCGCAGGGATCTACTGTCTCAAGCCAGAGGGCTGAGTTATCACCGTCAGCCGGAACTATGGAAACTGTGGGTCTGGCCCCTGAGGGGCACCAGCTCATAGATTCTGGTCTCACAACTGAGGTTGTAGAGACCATGTTGAATGCTAGAGGACCATCCATGAGAAAATCAAGTGGCGACTTTTTGTCTTGTGGTGTAAGGAATTTCAGCTAGACCAAGTGAACTGCGCAATAGCTACAGTCCTATGAGGACATTTCTCAGCAGGGTTGGCTCCTTCTACAAGCAGGGTCTACATGGCCTCCATTTCGGTCAGCCATGCCGCTTTTGATGGAGCATCTTTGGGGCAACATCCTCTAACTTTGAGGTTTATGCATGATGTTAGGTGGCTGAGGCCCATCTGCAGACCACACATACCTTCCTGGGACCTTTCTGTGGTCCTGGAAGGTCTGTCAGGTTCCCCATTTGAGCCCTTAGAGTCAGCCTCTGAGAAGTTTCTGACTCTAAAGCTAGCTCTTCTGCTGGCCCTGACATCTCTCAAGTGAGTAGGAGATCTACAAGCTCTCTCTATTGCCCCTTGCTGCCTTGACTTTGTCCCTGGATTAGCCAAGGCCTTCCTATATCCTAGGCCAGATTATATTCCTAAAGTACATACGTCTGCTGCCCAACCAGTAGTGTTGCAGGATTTCTACCCTCCTCTGTTCCTCACACCCGAACAAGAGAAATTACACCTACTGTGTCCAGTAAGGGCTCTCTGTACTTACGTCCACTGCTCTGGCCAGTGGCGTATGTCGGAGCAGCTGCTGGTCTGCTTTTGCGGTGATAGTAGAGGTGATGCTTCAAAGCATCGCATCTCTAATTGGATAGTGGAAGCAGTCTCTATTACTCATGAGGCGCGCTGTCTCACTACACCTCTGGGCATAAAGACTCATTCCACTAGGGTGGTCGCCTCCGCAAAGGCTTTGTCCAAAGGGGTATCCTTACAGGATGTGTGTGCTGCACCGGGGGTGGTCTACACCACACACATTCATTCTATATTACAGCCTGGATATACATTCCACCCCGGGCTCGAGTGTCTTGCAGTGACCCTTGGGCTCAGATCTTTTTGTACAGGTCATACCCTCAGTATGACGGAGTGGGTATTGTCATTCCCACAGCGTGGAGCTCACGCAACATTGAGTTCCCTTTGAAAGGGAATGTCTGGGTTATACGTGTTCCCTGAGAAGGGCACGACACGTTACGTAGCTTTGTCATACTGGGGCATGCCTGTGAATTGCATCTTCGCCTCAGATAATAGAGGCTGACCGCACGGTTCACAGGTGCCGTTTTTATATCATGCAACGCGGTTAACTGCCATGTTACCTGATGATGGCAGGCCAATAAGTAGGCATGATGTTACACAAGCTTCAGATGCCGGTCACGCATTGAGTTCGCTTCCCACAGTGTGAAGCTCACGCAAAGTCTCATTCCCTTCTCAGGGAACAGGGTTACATGCGTAACCCAGATGTTCTCAGTTGGAAATCACTTGCTGTTGCTGAGAATGGCCTCACATGGACAGTCTAAAGATGATATTACTGAGGATGGCACCAAATAAAAACCTTCAGAGATGGCTTTGGAATGCAATTGATCTGAAAGATGGGTTTTTTTTTTGTCTGGTTTCTCTCACGGTTTCTTCCTCATATTGTCTCAGGGAGTTTTTCCTAGCACTGTTAACTCTGGCTTGCTCATTAGGGATAAATTTATACATTTAAAATGTATTTCCTGAATGTATACATTTTTATAAAGCTGCTTTGTGATAATGTCCATTGTTAAAGGCACTATTCAAATAAAATTTAATTGAATTGAACTGAAATTCAGCTCAGTTGTTTCATTAGGAAGTGTTAATTTCACATGAGATATATCTGGTTGAATGTGAACCATGGCCCAAATGTATGGGCCTCACTCCATAACATGCAAGTTTTCATTCTTGATTCACTTGTACTGAAACTTCATTCCTTTCTATACAGTGCTTCCAGGAGATTTGAACCAGATGGGGAAAACTCATGCTTTGCTTCTCCCATGTACATTCGTAATGCTGTTTGCCTGCAGTTGGATGTTTTAATGTCAACGAGCTTTGAAGCAGTTAGTTTTCTGTAGAATTCTGTAATTAGCCAGAATGACATAAAGAACCCTTAGATTTCCAGATCTGGATTATGCAGGGCTTTAATGTACTGCTGCTGGGATACCACTGCTGACATCCAAAGCTATACAAGATCAAACCCCATATGTTTTGCTGGTTGAACATGAGAAAGCTTGCATTAAGTAAGGCAACACATTGGCATAATGCATTATTAAACTTGATAATAATAAGTTTGATAATAATGAGTTTGATAGCTTGATAATAATAAAGTTTCAACTATTCATCAGTTTTTGTCATTCTATTTTAATGAATATCAATGCACAATTTGCATTTATAAGCAAAACTCAGTAAATTAAAGCACAATTAACAAAGAAAAAAAAATCTAATTTGGCCATATAGTACATGCTTTCTATTGAAAATGCTATTAAACAAACAATCAAAAAAGAAAAACATTTAACCCTTACATACTTTTCGGGAGAGTTTTGACCTGTTTTGCCATTTGACAGCAGTAAAATAACTCTAACTGACATTTTTTTAGCCTGAAATTTGATGACTTCAGCTAAAGTGACCCAAAATATGCAAAATTTTAAAATAATTAAAAATGTTATAATTTTGTACAGGTGTTACACATTTTTGTACATTGAGGCTGTTCCGGGTCAAATTTGACCCATATCTATTTAAATGGATTTTAGGTTCACCAGTGTGGGTCAAATGAAGGAAAATGGTGATTTTAGGAAATCTTGAAACTATTAAACTGTACATGCCATGTCTGTGTATATTTTTTATGGGACAGTAGTGATAGAGTTCAAGAGGGACCTTGACACTGTAACAAGAATTGCCTGTGTTACCTCCACATTTGCCCAGGGCCAAGTGTCATGTGGGAAATTTGAAACAGTGAAAGAGTAAATCAGCATCATACCATGATCAGCCATAACATTAAAACCACCTGGCTATTATTCTGTAGGTCCCCCTTGTTCCACCAACACAGCTCTGACCCATCGAGGCGTGGGCTCCACAATACCTCTGAAGGTGTGCTGTGGTATCTTGCACCAAGCCATTAGCAGTGGATCCTTTAAATCCATAAGTTGCAAGGTAGTGTCTCCATGAATCGGACTTGTTTGTCCAGCACATCCCACAGATGCTTGATCAGATTGAGATGTAGGGAATTTGGAGGCTAAGTCAACACCTTTAATTATACTTGAATAACACTGTGCATTATACTGCTGAAAGAGGCCACTGCCATTAGAAAATACTTGGGGTGTATTTGGTCTGCAACAATGTTTAGGTAGGTGGTATGTGTCAAAGTAACATGAATGCCAGGACCCAAAGTTTCCCAGTAGAACATTGCCCAGAGCATCACACTGCCTCTGCCAGCTTGCTTTCTTCCCTTTCTGCTTTCTACTTTCAGCTTGCTTTCTTCCTGGTGCCATCTCTTCCACCAGACAAGCATGCACCCAGATGTCTGAATTGAATTAACTGAATTAATATTTTAATGAGTCTTTATTGGTTACATATACATTACAGCATAGTGAAATTCTTTTCTTCGCATACCCCAGCATGTTAGGAGGTTGGGTTTAGAGTGCAGGGTCACCCATGATACAGTGCCTCTGGTGCGGAGAGGGTTAAGGTTCATGCCCAAGGGCCCAACAGGGGCAGCTTGGCAGTGCTCAGCCTTGAACCCCCGACCTTCCAATCAGTAACCCAGAGCCGGCAGTGCTGGGGCTTGAACCCCAGACCGATCAGTAACCCTACCTGTGAACATGATCGTCTGGTAAATTTCCATCTTTTCTATCTTTCTCTGCCAATCCCGCTAGATAAAATGATGGACCAGCCAATCACAATGGACAGGCAAAGATGGACTCGCCAATCAAAACGTGTTCTCAAAGATGGATGCGCCAATCAAAATGGCTAAAAGATGGACTCGCCAATCAAAACTGAGTGACGTCTTGATTGACGTTTCATTTGCCGAGCGAAATCATAGAGGTGGCATAATGTTGCACAAGGTAGCGGATTACAACAGCCAGATAGCAGATGTTTCCTTTTATTTAATCGACTGTTGGTAAGTTTTGCAATCATATATGTCGTATTTAGGTGTGTGCTTTGAATGATCTTTATTAAAAGAAGTCTTGGAATGTTTATCATGCATTAAGGAAACTTTTGTTAGATCATTATAAATTGTACTTCATTATAACAAGTGTATTAGTGCATAGGGCTGTAAACTGTACATCTTTATGTTTTACTGGCTGTTTTACTTTTTTTAATTCCATTATTATATATGATAATTTTATTATTATTCAGCATGCTGAATTTAGCTTTCACTTTGCCTATTGTCTCAAAACTTGATAGACACTGGTTAGAACCTACAGTGGGCAAGTTATATACAAAAATTACCAAACAAAAAACTAAGATGGTACAAATGAAAAGTGAAAACATGTCAGTGTTGTAGTCAGTGCAGTGTGATGATATAATTAGTGTTTATTTTCAACAGGAGCGTGGCCCTCTGAAGCTGGCAACAAACTTGCTCCTCCCTCAGAAGAAGTGGCATGACCTGTTTAAGAGGGTATATATAGGCAAACGTTATTATCAAAATGGCCATACAATGTAGTCTATAGGTTGCTTGTCAAATGACACAGTGTTTTTAATGTTACAAATTTCAAGCAAGATATAAGATGTGCATCACATCCATGTCCCCCCAGACCTACCTGAGCGGGCCAGACCAAAGTGGGCACCCCAGAAACAGCTGCTTCCTCGACCTCCAGGCATCATGGAGCCAGCCCATATGAATCCCATTGGGCCCAGCACATTCATCACACTTGCTCTCGAACCTAACCCCATGTTCAGAGTGTTTGTAATCCCTAAACCCTCAGCCACCACCACTTCCCAGCCCAGGAGCACTTCACACTATTAGGCAATGTTCACATCAACCCAGCAGTGTTCCTCCAGCTTCTGCCATCCAACCACATTTGCCATGTCAACCACATGCATACAGTATATTAGAAGAATGGAGGCCAATACTTGCAAAAAACTGTGGTCACTACAGGACAGCAGAGACCGGACATAGCCAAAACAAGGGCACTATTTACTGTCAGAACACAGAGACTCTAACAAAGAAAAAGCAGTGGCTGGAGCAAATAAAAAAGTAATGGAATTTATTGCCTTATATAGTTGTCATGTTTTCCACGTAATGAATGTTAGGACAGATGCGAGTGCAGAAAAGAGCTTTTAATAAAGAGAGGCAGGCAGACAAATCCAAATCATGAGACAATAGCGTGGTCAAAAAAACAGGCAATGGGTCAGGCAATCTACAAACAGGCATAAACTAGGCAAGGTAAGAAACGAGAATTAACAAGAAACTAGATCGATGAACATGAATCAAAACGAGGAACAAGGTACAAACACTTGGTATGGTGATAACACACAATTTATCTTCGTGAAGATAAATACTTCACGAAGTGCAAAGAGACATGAGGGGTTTAAAGGACAAACTTAATCAGGGGTGAAACACAAGACAGCTGAGAACAATGACGGAACACCTGCAGGAAACAACCAATGACAATACAAGGGCAATACAGGACATAAACCATAACAAAAGCACATGTCGAAAGTAAACAAATTCAATGTCACTGAAGACCCAAAAGCATGCGTTTGCTAAGAGCTCGCGCATCGGTCTTGCGCTTCAAGCTCGCGCTTTGGGTTTCCGAGCACGCTGCATGCTACAGTGCTAGCTCGTGGGGAAATCGTGACAATAGTAATATGTATATATTTTGTATGTAAATATATTGTTTAAAAAGTTGTTGTATTTTTTGTTGTTTTGTTTATAGTCTTATATACTCATGCATTAACATGTTGTAATAATTTATCACTTGTGTTTATTGTTATGGTGTGTGTGTTGTACTGTATTATTCTTAATTTGTTGTATTTATTTTTTAAAAATACACTTCTATTGTTTATATACCAGTGACTGGTCACTGATTTATATCAAACTTTTGCTTCAGTAATTACCCTGTGAGCCTGGGTGGTAAAACATTTTATAATCTCTTTATTTTTTCACACCACCTTAAAGCATCTTAGCACAAATCTTTAAATAATAAGTAATAGAGTAATCATATGTAACATTAATTAGGATTTCTAATAACTCAAATCACAAACAATACATTAGAATGAAAAATAATACAATAACATTAATACAGTAAAAGACATTATTTTGTAAATATACAGTACTCATAACAGTACATACATAGAGAAGTGTCATAGAATAAAACACTACAATAACATTAATACAGTAAAATACATTATTTTGTAAAAAGATATTCATAACAGTACATGCATAGAGAAAAGCCATATCATGCATTGAATTAAATCACCAATATCATTATCAAACTACACAGAAGTGAAATATGGTGATGAATTATTTACTAATTTTAACAGCAGCAACTATCATTTAAAAATTGAATTCAAAATTTAATAGTTGTCTGAGATGGGACTCGAACCGAAGTCATCTTGTTGGCAGCATCAACTGAAGGATACATAAAAAAGCACTTTTTCTGAGGAAAAAATACAAAACAGATGCCTATAAATCACTTGTTTCTCTTATTTCTCCTTTCTTTTCATTTCTTCTCTTTTTTCCTCATTTTCCTTATTCTCCCTTCCCCCCCAAAGCAGACGATTGTTCCCCAGCTTTGGCGCAGAGCCTTAACCGCTAAGCCACTACTGCCCCTATTTAACTATTTAATAGTTAGATAGTAGTTATGAGGATTTTTCTTTGATATGGCAGTGAGGACAAGTCTTTGATGGTTGTAATGGTTATAAATGGTTATATAATAAATCCTACAGTTCCAGAATGTTCATTTTTATTTTCAATAAAATATGTTTAAATCATTATGGCTGTTATGTTTTCATGTCTTAAAAAAGGACATTATATTGTGTGATATTAGATTTTTTTTTCATATATGAGTGGTGTAAAACCTAAAAAAAATACACTTTCCTTGTTCTCTGAAACATTAATGAAGGATTAGTCACCCATTTATTAAAGTCAGATGGGCTATTTGTACATTCTAAATAGATTTGTGGTTCAAAATATGCTATAGAGACTTTTTATGCGGGGATTTTTGGGCTGGGTCAAAATCGACCCGGACCAATCTGAGGTATAGAATATGAACAGTATGTAAGGGTTAATAGCAAGAAGGGTTAAATGGCACAATGATTGCTGAATCACCACAAGTGTGACTGAGCTACTACTAATCGGTTTGTGCTAGACATCATGCAGCAACCTGTTTTCAGAGGTCAGATTTACAACAGTTCAAGAAAGACTGGCTTGTCCAACTCAAATGGGTAAAACAATTAGATGCTTGGAATCGGCTAGCAGTGCAAAATGAGGTGATGACGGGCAGACTGTTTTCTGGACAAAGGATTAATTCAGCTGCTTGGAAAGGCATTATCATACCTAGCAGAGACACTTGGCTAAGCATTGGCATGAAATCACTTGGCTCTGCTTAATAGTCATGGGATATTGCTGTGTAATTAGGTGTAACTCTGCCCATTTTTTACCCAGCCATTTTCCTGTAATGTGGTATAAAATCAATTTTCCTTTCCTTGTTTCCCCCCTTATTTTCTTCTTCTTTATTATTAATGGGTGGTCAGAAATTTCATCACATTCAAAGGCACTGCAAAAATTATATCTAAAGAATATAATTCACTATAAAAATTAGTTTGCATGATAATTATTTCTTTAAACCACCTGAACCTTTTTCATTTGTGAGATATGTTTGCACACGGCTCTGCTATTTTGCCTTTTGAATTTCGATAGAGGCAGTCTCTTAAGCCTCAGCATACAGAGAACTGCACACACACACACACACACACACACACATACACACACACACACACACACACACACAGAGACACACACGCACACACACACACACAGACACACACACACACACACACATTGTTGGAACACCAGGCCATCACAGAGCACCTTACACGCATTCACCCTCTCCTTCATACCTATGTGCAACTCATAGTCAGAAGTCCACATACCAGAATATTCCCTTTGAAATGGAACTCAACTTTGCGTGAGCTTCACATCGTGGGAAGCGCCCTCGTGCGCCACTGATATCTGAAGTCTGTGTGAAATCACGCCTATTTATAGGCCTGCCATGGTCAGGTGACATGGCATTTCGCACGTCGAGTGATTATAAAATGGCACCTGTGAACCATGTCATTAGCCTTATTATTTTCAGAGAAGATCACATCAGTCTTAAAAACTTCTTCTCTATTTTTTCAGAAAAAAAATATACATCTTTACTTTTCTGTCCCTCACCTCGTTGTGAGTATGAGTCATAGCGAGTTCAGGAAGTGTGTGTGTGTGTATGGGGGGGGGGATGGGGGCAGACACACTTTGTGTGTGAAGTGTCTGGGAGTGGAGCAAGAGGCAGCAGTCCTTGAGGGGGTGTTGGATGAAATTTACGATAGAAATAAAACACAAGGGAGACAAGCATGGGAAAATACAAGAGTTTATTGAAGATAAAGGGTACCATAGGTTAGGACACAGGGCTCGTGGGATAATAATCCGTACAAGAATACAAAAATGAAGGATAGTGAGAGCATGGGGAAGAGGCTTGAGAATACTCCGGGCTGCTGGGAGAATATGGCGTGGGACTGAGAGAACCGGAAGCAGGGCCAAAGCCAAGGTCAACCCCAGAAATAGCCATGTCTTCATCCGAAGGATTCCCAGACGAAAAATCTGAGCGTGTCTCTGTTTGAGTAGAAGCATCCACGGAAACCGTAGCAGGTGTTGTCCGGTAATGTAAAGGGTGGGGGGCGGGACCAGAAACACCAGGTTCAGCAGCAAGGGCTTCAATTAACAGAGCCAGATCTGCTGATAGGTGCGCTAATTGATAGCGTGTGTTTAGGTCCAGGCCTGTGTCCTGGAAGGAAGGAGGGAGAACAGGACGCTGCCCAGCTGAGAAAAGTAAACAACAAAAATAATAGGTTACACTCTCCCACACATAGAGGAAGCCACTCTGACTTAGGCATTACATGAAGTACTACAACACACACACACACACACAGGATCAAATATAAGGAATAGAAGAATAAGTTACTAACACTCACTTACATGCTAAACATATAATGATGAGAAGAAGACAATAGCGATGATTGCAGAAAACAAGTAAATTGTATGCACTCACCCATAGTGAAAAGCAACGGGAGAAAAAGGTCAAGGTCCTCACTCCTCACTCACTCCTGGCCAAAATGATAATGCCCTAGGGAGCTGATGAGGTTTTTAAAAAGGGAAATTGAAAACAGCCGAACTTAAGGGAATGGGAAAAAAAAACGAAAACGGAAACCTATTAGGCATGAGAAAAGCCTGAAACATAAATATATAGGGCTTGGTAAAGTCTGAAACGTAAACATATTGGGCTAGGAAAAAGCTTTAACTATAAACATATTGGGAACGGAAGAAACCAAATCTCATACATATTGGAAAAGGGCAAATTAGGGGGCAGACACAAGGGATAGCAAACTGTATAAAAAGGAAGCCCGGACTAAAAGGAATTCAGATCACTTTGGGACGTATCACTGTGTGGATCTCGTGTGGTGGACAATAAATTTGGACCCTTCCTTTTCTCACTCATGGGTCTTTGTGTTTTTCTTCATCCAAAAGCTAATGTAAGTATTTGACTTTAAACTTAGTAGTGTTTAACTTTTTGGAAAATTTGGTACAACAGGGGCAGCACTGCTCTCAGCTCGCTCTCTTCTCAGCCAAAGGGAGTTGGGTTTCGGTGCCTCTGGGCTCTGAGGCTGCGGATCCTGTATGGATCTGGAGGAGGAACTGGAGACAAGCCCTGCTCTATAAATTGCTCTGTCCTCCGGATCTAACTATCCTCTTCTGGGTTTGGAGCTCGTGTTGCGATTCCTCCTTCCAGTATGCAGAGTCAACCCACCCTCTCTGACTCAGAGGAGCCAGAGGGGGGAGCCAGTGCACCAAAAATGGAGAGCAGCTCTCAGCCATATAAAGAGCTGCTTGAAGTGATCACTAGGACTGTACAAAAGCTGAAAAGAGATTATAAAATGTTTTACCACCCAGGATCACAGGGTAATTACTGAAGCAAAAGTTTGATATAAATCAGTGACCAGTCACTGGTATATAAACAATAGAAGTGTATGTTTAAAAAATAAATACAACAGATTAAGAATAATACAGTACAACACACACACCATAACAATAAACACAAGTGCTTCTGGGGAAAACCGTACACCAGCCGTGTTTATAACCTTGCAACATTGGATTATTTGGTCATCGTGGGGAATAAACAGTACAGGTATTTGGCTATGCCGAAGGTGGAGTAGGTGCTTGCGAGCTACCTCTCTCCATCAACGGCAGGGAATTTAGAGGAGCTCGATTGGGGATAGGGTTAGCAATATATATTTCAGTATAGAAAAGTAAGCATAATATATATATATATATATATATATATATATATATATATATATATATATATATATATATATATATATATATATAGATCTTACTAGTCATCTTAGTACAGCAATCTAACTGTTTTGCAAATTCCTTCCTTCCCAACATTAATCATTTCAAAGAAAATAATACAATATACATTTTTCCATGAAAATAAATGTCTGCATGACTGCATGTGACTACTAGATGCAAGGTTAATTCCATTGCAGTCTCACTCTAAGACTCTCATAACTCAGTCCTCACTCTGGGACACATAATGGTATAAATGCTCCATTTGTGTGATGTTGTCTTGTACACTTCTAAGCGAGGGATAGGTAAATCCTATTATCCATCACCTCGTAAAGTAAATGCTATCCATTATTTCCATGATCCAGACCCTAGTCATGATAGTGGATGTAGCATTGCTCTTATCAGATGATGCAGGATAATTAGAAACTCAGTGGTCTGTTTAACGGGCAAATGAAAAATGTTACCGCTTACTGTGTTACTGCTCGTCATCCGGCCCACATGTCTTCCTCTGCACTGTACCACCTCCCATTCTGTTTTTCACTTTCCTCAATCTGCTAGCATCCCCCTGTCTGTGCTGCTTATTCAGAGAGTGAAACTATGGATGGGGGAAAGAACAGGCAGTGATGACTAGATCAAATACTGTTTTTTATTTTATTTGTTTATTTAAAAAAAAAAAAAAAAAAAAATAATATATATATATATATATATATATATATATATATATATATATATATATATATATATATATATATATATATATATATATCAAGATCACTGTATTATAAAGGATTGGCTTTATCTTATTTCACTTAACATTATAGTCTTATGGGAATTATTGGTTTTTTCTTACTGGCACATAGTAATGGATTATTTAATTATCCTATAAGCACAATTCAAACATTTCTTTGTGAAGAGTTCAATCTTTTTTTAGACATAGCCCAGTTCTTTTAACTGCCTAGTTTTATTAAAGTGAAATAGATTTTCTTGGAAACACAGCAATCCATAATACACTGGGGAAAAAAAAGAATCAGTGGTTCAATAAATGTGACAAAAAGAAAGCTGTGATTTTTACACAAAAATGAAAATTATTCAAATAACTTAATTACTTCAAGTTCTGTATGAAATTAATTGATGCAAATTTGCAGGTAAAACTCAAAGTGTATATTTGACTTACTTTACTGGGTTGAATGTAATATTATGTTGCAAGTGCTCACAAAACTAGAAAAATAGAAATAACATTTACTTGGACTGATTGCATAATGCATGATGCTTTTGCATATGTATTTTCTGAACTTTAAGCTTATATAATTGTGAGCCATATGGAAGGGTTGTTTTCAATACTTTTGTTGTTGTACCCAGCTGGTTTGGCGGCTGAGAGACGACCAAAAAAATGGCAGATAGGTTATATTAATAAAATCCCCAAATCCTACAAGCTTGAAAATCCTACTTATTTATGCAAGTTATATATGTCCTGATTAAAGAGATGCCTCATTTAAGTGTCATAAACCATGTAAAATGAATCTGAGAGACACAGATGATCACAGAGACATAATATCCTCAATCCTGATCACCTATTAACCTCGATCTTGAAGAATAGTTTGCTCAGCTGTATCAGGTCTCTCTCCGGGCCTCTTCAATGGGAAGTGAATTCAGACTAATTGGTCTCTTTAGTTTGGCTGCTACTTGTGTCTACAGAATTAAATCCTCTGAGATTAGTGAAACACTAATACTTAGCCACGAAGAGACTAATACCACATGTGAACTCTGTTTCTTCATTATTGTCTGAGCAGAGGCTTTAACATTCTGCTCTCCACATTACACACGAAGGCAAGGGTCAGACTGGATCATTTCGCCATGCAAGGAAATCACAGAGACAGCTGTTTCAACACATATTTTGTTCTTAAAACAGAAAACCTCTAAATTTCTAATGAGAATAAAAATAGAGACTATATTAGCATTTATTATTGTAAACCTTTTTTTTTTTAATCTGGAATACATTGAGAAGAAAGTGATCGTTCTCTGTGAAAAAGGTGTTTTACATTTTTTTTTATACTATTTTTGGTATTATATTTGAATTGGGACATCATTTACATTCTGTACAGTAGGTTTAGGGTTGTGATTTTTATTATTTTTATTTTCATTCATTCATTGCAGTGTATCCAGGGTCAATCCTGGGAACACTGGGTGCAAGAGAACTGATCCCAGATGAGTTGCCAGTCCATAACAGGGCACCATGAAAACACATACTAGGATTACACACACACACACACACACACACACACACACACACAAACATGGGGAGAATTTGCCCGGTACAGTGGCCAGAGGCAAGATTTGCTTGGTAAGAGGCATACTCCATCCAGAGGCTTAGTCCTAAACCCAAGCTCAGAATTGAACCCTGAAGCTGTGAGGTGGCAATGCTATCCATTGCACCACCATGACACCCCAAGTTGTGAAATTGACTATAATATTTTTTGCAAGGATTCTTGAGAGCATTCAGAGAAATATTTTCAGAAGTGATTTTTTCCCTGAATATGAAAGGGAGCCTGAAGCAGAGTCATGTCTGACTAATATGAATAGCTTTGTAAAAGTCTAAGACATCTGTGTGTGCATGTATGTGTGTGCGAGTCACTATGAGGGCATGTGCGAGAGGATGGCCTACAAGGCTATACTGTGTTGAAATTCAGGTTGGTCTCATTACAGAGGTAATTCCTTCAGCACATTCCTTGAATAATGGGAGATGATGGTAATGATGTTTTAATGGCCTGCACAGAGCCCAGTGGCAAAATTCTAATTTTCCGATTTTCCTCCGCTGCTTGGTGAGAGGGAAGATTAATAGAAAACGAAGAGCCATTATATCAACACAAGAAATCAAATCAGACCACACTACCATACTCAGCTTCCTCTCCCTCAGTAGCACTCACTGTCTTTATTCGGTTTTCTTTCTTTGAGACATCTGTGCACCCCTCCCTTATTAGTTTCTTTGCTGCATTTTTTTTTCTTTTCGCACTGGTTCTTTATTCCAATCCACATTTCAAAAGAAGCCGGCAGATTGGATTTTATATATTGTCATTTGGCTTTAATGGGGAAAGACAGAGCTATGAAAAGATGGTATTCAGTAAAGCTCAAGAAGAATTGTGAGATGTGGGAACAAAAGCAGATGAGCAACTTACTTCAAATATGTAAATTCAAGTGTTGGGGGATAACTAGAGATAACCTGATTGGTTTTGACTGTCAATTACATATTTGACCATCTTTTAGCAACTTAACCAACTTCAAATCATCAGAAAGAAATAAAAGATAAATGTAAAAGATACCACTTGACATATAAACACTTACACATCACAGTATGAGCATGTCACATCGAAAAGAAGAACAAAGATGTTCCCTTTCAAAGGGAACTCACTGTTGTGAGAGCTTCACCCTGTGGGAACACCTCCACGCATGACTGGTATCTGAAGTCTGTGTAAAATCACACCAATTTATGTGGGTCCCGTATGGATCTGGAGGGGGAACTGGAGATAAGCGCTGTTCTATCTCTTGCGCTTTCCTCTACATCCAATTTTCCGATTCTGGCTTTTGGAGCTTGCAAAGCGACTTCTGCCTCCGGTATGGAGAGTCAACCCACCCTCTCTAACTCCAAGGCACCAAAGAGGTGAGCCACTAAGAAGGATAGTGCTCCCTCACACCGCAGAAACCCCCCTTTTTTCCAAGAAGTGCACCATGAAGTATCACACTTCTGGGGAAAGCCGTGTTTATAACTTATAACTTTATAACGTTGGAATAAACAGTATGGTTATTTTGCTATGCCAAAGGTGGAGGAGCTACCTCTTTCCATCGACCGCAGCAAAATCAGGGGGGTCAGCTTTGTCATCCAAGTCATGTAAGACCACTTTGGCGTTGGGTGGCAAAGCCTATGTGGCAATGGGTCTTGCTTGTCGCTCTCAGCATACAATGGTAGTGTTGCAGGCCAACCAAGTAGACCTGCTGAATTGTGAGGAAGGCACAGAGTGTGGCGGCCCGCCTCCTCCCGCAGAAAGCCAGGGGGACCAGGTGGCCACAGTCGCAGCCTGCTAGTAGGACTGATTTAAAAATGATAATCAGTGCAAAAAGGCAAAAAGAAGCAGTCCTGATGGGCCGCGGAGAGAGGTATAAGGGGATGAGAGGTTGTTAGGGCAGTTAGTCCCCAGTATAACTGTAGGGCACCCCTAGTCAAAGTCATCCCAAGTTTTCAGTTTTCTCTGGTCAGTGAGCTGTCACAGGGCAGCGAAAATCTGCTGATATCCCTCCAACAAAATGTGGAAACTTAACACCACTAAAGACCATCTGGCAGCATGGAAACTACTGCCAAATGTATACATAGAACATGTTACTCTTTCTCTGAGGAAGGGAGGTTTTTACAGCCATTATTTCCTGATCCACAGAAAAGACAGGAGTATGCTTCCAATTTGAGATCTGCATCATCTGAACCATACTCTTCAGACATACAGGTTCAGGATGTTGATGGTCAAACTTATTATTCCACAGAATCAATTCAAGGATTAGTTTGCAATGATCTAAAAAAAAAAAAGGACACATATTCCCTTGCCCAATCACAGGAAGTTTCTGAAGTTCACATCTGGAGGCAATGCGTATCAATATCTGTTCTTCCTGTCAGTCTAGATTTATCCCCTTGCACCTTCACGAAGTGCCGTTCTGGCTCCATTGTGACTACAGGGCATCCGTTTACTAAACTACCTGGAAGACTGGTTAATTCTACCAAAGGAAGTTCAACATCAAGAAATTGTTCTCACTCATGTAAGTAGCTTGAGGCTCAGGTTGAACCTCAGGGAAAGTTGCTTCTCCAGTCAGAGGACTACTTTTCTCGGGGTTATATGGGATGCTAATATGATGAGGGCATGTCTATCCCCCACATGTGTAGGGTCAATCCTATAAACATTGAGCAAGATAAAGTTAGGTCTGGGCATGCCCTCCAGTCTCTACAGAGACTGCTGGGCCTTATGGCAGCAGCAGCCAACATCATACCTTGGGCCTATTGCAAATGAGACCATTCAGTGATGGCTGAAATTTGGGGGTTTCATCTGCAGACGAAACCCCTGAGAGTAATCAGTGTCATGCGGCAATGCCTACATGCTCTGAGAACTTGGAGGTGTCCCTGGTTTCTAGCATTGGGTCACACTCTTGGGGCATCTCTTTATCACAAGACGTTAATGTCAGACACCTCCCTCATGGGTTGTGGAGCACACCTCATCTAGTGTGGTATATAAATTGCCTAGAAATGTGGGCAAGATTCCTAGCACTGACATTCTGGAGTCCATATGGCGGCAGTTTGGCCGAGCAGAAGTGGATGTGTTTTTCCCAGAGGAGACAACACACTGCCCACTATGGTTCGCCCTCACTCCTCCCACACCAAAAGAAAAAAGGTTAGGGCTGGATGCCATGGTACACATGTAGCCAAGGTCATGTCTGTATGTCTTTCCCCCATCGCTCTGCTCCCACAGGCTCTAGCAAGATTTTGCCAATACAGTCTACATCTGCTGCTGGTAGCACCTTACTGGCCAGCTCAAATATAGTTCTCTGAGATAATATCTCTTTTCAATAGCACTCACAGGGATCTATTTTCTCAAGTCAGAGGGTTGATTTATCACCCTCTGCCAGAACTATGGAAACTGTGAATCTGGCCCCTGAGAGGCACAAGCTCATAGATTCTGGTCTCTCAAACAAGGTTGTAGAGACCATGCTATATGCTAGAGAACCAACAATGAGAAATTTGCATGCATTCAAGTGGCAACTTTTTGTTTTGTGGTGTGAGGAAGGGCAGTTAGACCCAGTAAACAATGCAATAGCTACAGTCTGGGAGTTCTTACAGGAACGTTTCTCAGAAGGGTTGGGTCTTTCAACCCAGGAGGAGCGCGGGAGGAGCGCTCTTTCCCTTTTGTGTGCCAGTCGCCGGCCTGTCGTCAAGATATATATATTTTACCTGAATTTCCTGACTCTTATCCTTCAGGAAATCACTCAACGAACACACGCATACCACACATTTTTATTTATAAACCATGTATGAAAAACATGATACATTAAAGCAGTCTTCATGCAACAGAAATTAACTGTCTCTGTCCTCTGTTTGTGGTTTAGTATGGAGACAAAGGAGGCCTGTTAAATTTCAGTTCTCCCCCCTTCTGTTGTTTTTTGGATTTTATCTGTTGGTAAAGCCATCTGGTCTGGCCCAAAGGCCTAAATCACAGGATTTGACAGCAGTTACTGTGGCTGAGATGGTTCAGCCCTGTGTCAGGGATGTCTCTAACAGTTGCCCTATTGTTGCAAGATAGCTGAGATAAGGCAGATGCAAACACACAGTAATTAAGTGGCTCCTCAGTGTCTGTTGAGTGAGGATTCATTGCTTTATGATTCCTATTGCTAACTGAGCGCAGTCAGTTTGTAACGTTTTCCCCAGAGCAATCTGGTGGGTTTTCTGGCTGAGAGGGTCCATGGTTTTATGTTTCTATTTTTTCATGGGTCATATATTCTGCTTGTGCATTGAGATCCTACAACTGCAAGTCATTGTATGTGTGAATGCCCAGTGAGAATAATTTATGTGTTATCAGGATATTCATAGAGCATACTAAAATTAGCACATCATGCACACTGCTTATGAACATTCCTATAATGGATGCCAACCTTCTTCCTGAAGCTTTCTATTACTCAGAGTTCATTTTCAACAAAAATGCAACAGAACTAAGCCACTTAATTATGCTGCCTGATTATCTAGATCACCACAGTATCATGAAAGATCTGCTATACATATTGGAAAGAATTCTGCAAACTAGGTGTCACTGCTATGGAGGCAGCAATTAACAAGTTGCTGTAAGTGAATGAGATCACTTTCTTTGACAAATATGCTCAATGTGCACAGCTTAGCAGGTTTTGCTATTGAATAATTTAAGCCATGGCATGACCACTCATTACAGAGATGTCATTATCTCTCCTCAGTGTCCTCACCTGCAACTGCATTATCATAATAATCAATTTCACTAGCTGGGCCATTGCAATGGGGGATATTGAGGGCTATACACAAATGCGCAAGAGTATGTCTGTGCATGGTAATGTGTGTGTAAATATAAACAGAGGAAGAGGGAGATTTGTCTCGGCTATTTTCAGATTTTTACATTCATTATAAAGCATCATGTATAAACAGAATTTACAACTCATTACAGACATATGCTTTACTTCACAATACCGATCATAGGCTATAATGTAGAGGTGTAATACAATGGAAGATTTTTTTTAATGCAAACTCAATTAATTAATTCAACATTATTCATCTCCTAAACCAGATGTCATTTTGAACTTTTTCAGAATCTTCTGTCTATTATGAACAGAGTTGGGTATAATGTGTTAAAAAGTAACACATTACTGCATTCTAATGACTTTTTCTGATAACACAGTAATACAATGCATTATATTTAAAATTTTTATAATTTGATTACAATTACTCATGTCAATAAAATTACGTTAGAAATTTATTGTTAAGAAAACAATATTAAGTAAAATGCATTACCCATTTTGTGCAGCTGCATCAGTTAAAAATTCTGATGGGCCACCAGTGGACCGTCGTGTTGTCTAGTTCAGTTGTGAGGAATGGAGGAGGGTAGAAAGCCTGCAACACTACCGGCTGAGCAGCAGACGTAGCCATTTTAGGAATATAATCTGGCCTAGGATATAGGAAGGCCTTGGCTAATCCAGGGGCAAAGTCAAGGCAGGAAGGCGCAACAGAAACAGATTGTAGATCTACTACTGCTGTCAGGGCCAGCAGAAGAGCTACAGTAACTTTAGAGTCAGAAGCTAATGGCTCAAATGGGACACCTGACAGACCTTCCAGGACCACAGAAAGGTCCCAGGAACGTATGTGTGGTCTGCAGATGGGCCTTAGATACCTGACACCATGCATGAACCTCAATGTTAGAGGATGTTGCCCCACAGAGGCTCCATCAGTAGGAGCATGGCTGGCCGAAATGGTGGCCTCATAGACCCTAATTGTAGAAGCAGCAAAATTGCTGAGAAACGTCCTTGTAAGAACTGCAGGACTGTAGCTATTGCACAGTTTACTGGGTCTAACTGATGTTCAATGCACCATGAGACAAAAAGTCGCCACTTGAGCGCATACAATTTTATTGTTGATGGTGCTGTAGTGTTCAACATGGTCTCTACAACCTCAGTTGAGAGACCAGAATCTTTGAGCTGGTGCCCTTCAGGGGCCAGACCCACAGTTTCCATAGTTCAGGCCAAGGGTGATGAATCAACCCTCTGGCCTGAGACAGTACACAGGAAAATCCTTAGTGTTGAATTAACACCCAGAGTGTTCATTTGTGTCCAATGGACTTATATTAACACTTTAGGGTGTGCATTCAACACTCTGGGTGTTAAATCAACACTGGGGATTTGCTATGTATATCCCTTTGAACGGGAATCTCCTAGGGAGTGCCATCGAGCATGGACATTATCTCTGAAAACCATATTCGAGCAGGCCATTAAGGTGTTACTAGCATTAAGGTGTTACTAGTGTTCGGGGGAAAAGTGTTCAGACATGACCTCGGCCATGGCGTCCAACATGGTGTGCACCATGGCGTCCAGCCCCAATGGTGCTGGAGCAATAAGGGCGAACCATAACGGGCAGTGTGTTGTCTCCTCAGAGGTGAACACATCCACTTTCACTTGGCCAAACCGTTCACATCAAATCACATCACACTACCCCATCATTGATTATGTTCCTATCACAGCACAGCCTGTTGTGTCTGATTCCTGACACATCACATATGATAATGCAGATAACAGCAAATACAGACTTTTGACCCTCAAGAATGACACATATTAAAAGCCATCAAATTTTCTGACATTTAAAGCATACAAATCGAGCTGGAAAAGCAGCATGTCTGATAAACATTTACTTTAGAAGAGATCTTTGCATACACTGTAGCTTATCTGTATATATATATATATATATATATATATATATATATATATATATATATATATATATATATATATATATACACATGTATATGTGCTTGCGTGTGGGCGTGGCAGCGTGTGGTGCGGGATCAGTGGGCTGCAGGGTTTCCAGAGTCGCGTCGATGCTTTCCGGAAGAATCGAGGCTCTTCTTGGAGGTCAGGCAGCGCCTGTGCAGCTAGGGAGCGGAGGCTTCGTTCGGGTCCGAGTCTTCTGCAAGGGAGAAACAAACACACACACAATGCCGATTAGACAACACGCGTAGTGACACCAATGCTAAGAGCTGGCAGGAAGCCATGCGCACTTGTCATGTGAGAGGAATCTCTCTCGTCGAGTGGAAGGGTGGCCCTTTATATTCTCCCCTCATCCGCTGGATGGTGGAATTCTCCCGTGCGGTGCACCAGTCATTGGCCGGGGGTGTGTCGGTGGCTCCGCCCCACCGCCACGTGCTTCCTGCTTGTCCACAACATTGCAGCGGGGCCGTCTCTTCAGTGCCAGTCGGGGAAGGAGCGATTTTAATTCCTTGTGCGCCGGCTATCGGTCCGTCACGACAGTACCCCCCCTCAGCTCTGAGCCTACTGCCACTGTGTGTCGGGCCCACAGTGCATCTCGTCGCGAGAGCCCATCTGCATTCCCATGGTGGGCCCCCGC
This sequence comes from Ictalurus furcatus, assembly GCF_023375685.1. Lineage (NCBI taxonomy): Eukaryota > Metazoa > Chordata > Actinopteri > Siluriformes > Ictaluridae > Ictalurus > Ictalurus furcatus. The sequence goes on from NC_071278.1 coordinate 15,409,569, forward strand.
TCGGTGCTGGACCTGGAATGAGAAGTCTTGTAATGCCAGGAACCATCGGGTTACCCTGGTGTTAGTGTCTTTGGCCTTGGCCATCCACTGCAGTGGGGCGTGGTCTGTCACCAGGACGAAGTGCCGACTGGCCAGGTAATATCGGAGCTCCTCTATGGCCCACTTTATTGCCAGGGCCTCTTTTTCCACGGCTGCATATTTCTTCTCAGCAGAGGACAGCTTCCGACTGATGTAGAGGACCGGGTGTTCCTCTCCATCGAAAGTCTGGGAGAGAACTGTGCCCAGCCCGGTTTCGGACGCGTCGGTGTGCACAGTAAATGGAAGGGTGAAGTCTGGGTTGTGTAGTACTGGAGCGCTGGTGAGGGCGCCTTTCAGGGCTTGGAAGGCCCTCTCTGCTCCGGCTGACCACTTCACCCGGTCCGGCTGGCCCTTTTTCGTGAGGTCTGAGGGGGGGAGGCTACAGAGGAGAAGTTATGCATGAATCGGCGATAGTACCCCGCCAACCCCAAAAAGGCATGTGCCTATTTCTTTGATGTGGGCTGGGGATAGGTTTTTACTGCCTCAATTTTCTTCATCTGGGGCTTTAGCAGGCCCCGGTCAATACGGTACCCGAGGTACTGTGCCTCCGTTAGCCCCAAGTGGCAATTTTTGGGGTTGGCCATCAGCCCAGCCTTCCGGAGCTCCTTCAGGACCTCCCCCAAGTTGAACAGGTGGTCTGACCATGTGGAGGAGTGGATAACCACATTGTCTAGGTAGGCAGCTGCGAAGAGACGATGTGGGCACAGGACAATGTCCATTAATCGCTGGAACGTTGCGGGTGCTCCGTGGAGCCCGAAGGGGAGAACCCGGTACTGCCAGTGGCCGTTCGCCATGCTGAATGCCGTCTTCGGCCTTGCCTCTGGGGCTAGGGCCACTTGCCAGTATCCCTTGGTGAGATCCAGGGTGGATATGAACCGGGCTCTCCCCAGTCGCTCCACTAGGTCGTCCACTCGGGGGAGGGGATAGCTGTCAAATTCTAAGACCTGGTTCAGCTTCCGGAAGTCGTTGCATAGCCGCATACTTCCGTCGGGTTTTGGCAGGACGACGATGGGGCTGGACCAGGGGCTGTTGGACTCCTCAATGATATTATCTCGCAACATTCAGCCAACCTCCTCCTCGATAGCCTGGCGGCGGGCCTCCGGGACTCGATAGGGCCACTGTCGCACCATCACTCCCGCCTGGATCTTGATTTCGTGGTGGACCAGTTGCGTCATCCCTGGGGAGGTAAACACGTCTGTAAATTGGCCCACCAACTCTGATAACTCCTGTTTTTGCCCGGGAGTGAGATCTTCACCCAGCTGGACCACTGTACCCTCATCCTGGCTTGTCTCTAAGGTCGCGAACGCAGACACTATTGGGACTGGCTCTACCCACTTCTTCAACAGGTTTACGTGGTACGTTTGGGTGTCAGCTTGCTTACCAGGCTGTTGCAGGCAATAGTTCACAGGCCCCTTCCTCTTGAGGACGGTGTAGGGCCCTTGCCATCGGGCTAGGAACTTCCAGGAACTGTTCGGTACTAGTAGGAGCACCCATTCGCCAGATTGGAACTCTCAGGGTTGCGCTGGCCGGTCGTACATTCGCTTCTGCTCCTCCTGGGCGGCTTTCATGTGCTCCTGGACGATTGGGGCCACTCGGTCAATCTTCTCCTGCATTTCCTGCACATACTCAATGACCGAGCGGAATGGGGAGGGCTGTTCCTGACAGGCTTCCCGAGCCACGTCCAGCAGTCCTCGAGGTCACTGTCTGAAGAGGAGTTCGAAGGGAGTGAAGCCCATGGAGGCTTGGGGGCACTCCTGGACAGTGAAAAGTACATAGGGCAGGAGGAGGTCCCAGTTTCTTCCTTCCTCGTTCACCACCCTCCATAGCATTTGCTTTAAGGTTTGGTTGAACCTCTCGACGAGCCCGTCGGTCTGGGGATGGTAGACGGACGCTTTCAGGTGCTTAACCTGCAACAGCCGACACAGATCAGACATTAGCTTGGATATAAAAGGCGTACCTTGGTCGGTTAAGATGTCTTTTGGTATCCCCACACGGCTGAAGAGGAGCATCAGCTCTTTCACGATATTGTGGGAGGTGGCTTTGCGGAGGGGCACTGCCTCGGGGTATCGGGTGGTGTAATCCAGGATGACGAGTATGTACTCGTGACCCCGGGCGGACTTGGGGAGTGGCCCCATGAGGTCCATACCAACCCGCTCGAAGGGGACGCCTATGATCGGCAGAGGAATAAGGGGAGCCCGCGGGGCCATCCGTGGGGCGGTGCGCTGGCACTGGGGGCAACGCTGGCAGAAGCCCCGGACTTCTGCGTCCATCACTGGCCAGACAAAGTGATCCCTTGGCTTTTCCAGGGTGTTTCGTGGCCCCAGGTGGCCGCCGAGCGGATGGGTGTGGGCCAGGTGCATCAGTGTCTGTGTTTTGGTTTTGGGGACTACCAGGAGGTCCATGAGCTCCTCTCGGCGGCAGACTTGTTGATAGAGGAGGCCACCCCGAATGAGGAAGTAGGAGGAGGGGAGCCTCTGGTCAGGGTCCTGGTCGACCCCCTCTATCTGTTGCACCTGGGCCCAGCAATGTTTCAGGTGGTCATTTCCCTGCCGGTTCACCTGTTGGTATACAGACAACATAGGGTTAGCGTGTGTGTGCGGCTTACCTTCGGCTGTGGTGTCCCCCTCGTCTTGCACCAAGTAGGCCTGCTGGGCTTGGGTCTCCTTCGGGCGCTGACGTGCCCTGCCGGGTTTTGACGTTGGGCTGGTCGGGAACCCCGGCCAGTTTCTTCCGAGGAGCAGGGGCACCGGGAGGTCAGGGATAACGCCAACTAGGAGCGGCCAGGTGCCTGCTTTACCCCGGATCTGGACCTCGGTCGCTGGGACTTCCCTGGTATCCCCATGGACACAGGTCACAGTGATGGTCCCGTCCTGGCCGAGTTCTTTTGGCAGGACTGTCGGCCGGGTGAGGGCTACGGTACTCCCAGAGTCTAACAAGGCGGTGACTGGGCGCCCTTCGACCCATACCGACAGGGTAGGGGCTCTTGGCAGGCTCGGCGTGTGGAGCGCACACCCCGCCAGCCAGGGTTTTTGGGCCTTCTTGGGTGGCCCCAGGTCCGGCTCCGTTGGCATGGGCTCGTCTCTGGGTGTACCATAGGCAGTTGGGCTTCGGAGGGCCCTCCCCCTCTCAGGGTTGCACTGGCGGTCGGGTCAGTGGGGCAGGAATACTCGGGGTGGACTACGGGACCGCCGTCCTTCCCGGCCGAGGCCCAGGGTAGCCAAAGCGCGCTCCAGGGTGGCTATGAGTTCCTTAGGCGTCCCTGGCGCGTGCACTCCCACGACCTGCCACTCTGTTGGTGGTAGGGCCCACAAAAACCGGTCCATGGTTACCTTTTCTGCCACCTCGGTGGCGGTGTATCTGTCGGGCTGAAGCCACCTCTTGGTAATACGCATCAGGGTGTTCATCTACCCGTGTGGTCTGGCCCCCGGCCGATAGGTCCACCGATGGAACTCCACCGCCACCTGGTGGGGGGTTCGCCCACACCATGCTAGGATCTCCTTCTTCATCTCTCCATAATCAGCTGCTTCCTACGGAGAGAAGGCATAGTAGGCCCTGCGCGCCTCACCAGAGAGCAGCGGGTCGAGGATGCAAGGCCACTCGTTGCGGTCCCAATCTTTGCGGCGAGCGATGCATTCAAAGGCCTCCAAGTAGGCCTTGATGTCGTCCTCTGGGTTTAGTGGGGGAAGCAGGCGGCGGACCCCGCGGCCGAGATCAGGGAGAGGCGTGGCGGCTGCGGGAGTTGCTGTTTTCAGGGCCACTAGTTCTTGGGTCATGGCCTGTACATTGTGCGCAAGCTGCTGTGTCACTGTTTGTTGCTGGAGACTTGCATCCAGCAGGCGTTGCAACATGGGGTCCATTTTGTTATTTTTTTCTTATCTATTTTTTTATTTATTTATTTATTTTTTAAATGGGTGGGTCTGTGCTCATGCTCGCATCCTCCACCAGTGTAAGGATATTAGCCCGCGGTGGGTGGAGCACAGACACACAGGAGGCCGCTGTAATTGCAAAACGGAAGTTTTCTTTATTTATGGTGTTCTGGGGGTGTGCGTGAGTGCGAGTGTGTATGTGCGTGCTCTCGTGTGCTTGCGTGTGGGCATGGCGTGTGGGCGTGGCAGCGTGTGGTGCGGGATCAGTGGGCTGTGTGTGGGCGTGGCAGCGTGTGGTGCGGGATCAGTGGGCTGCAGGGTTTCCGGCATCGCGTCGATACTTTCCGGAAGAATGGAGGCTCTTCTCAGCGGTCAGGCAGCGCCGCGTGTGCAGCTAGGGAGCGGAGGCTTCATTCGGGTCCGAGTCTTCTGCAAGGGAGAAACAAGCACACACACAATGCCGATTAGACAACACGCGTAGTGACACCAATGCTAAGAGCTGGCAGGAAGCCATGCGCACTTGTCATGTGAGAGGAATCTCTCTCGTGTTGCCAGCGGTTTAGACATCAATGGCTGTGTGTTGAGTTATTTTGAGGGGATAGCAAATTTACACTCTTATACAAGCTGTACACTCACTACTTTACATTGTAGCAAAGTGTCATTTCTTCAGTATTGTCACATGAAAAGATGTAATCAAATATTTACAAAAATGTGAGGGGTGTACTCACTTTTGTGAGATTCTATATATATATATATATATAGAGAGAGAGAGAGAGAGAGAGAGAGAGAGAGATAGATAGATAGATAATTTATTGATAAATGCAGTTCATTTTTAGAACTTTTTGCAGTCTTTAAAATGATTTTAGAAAATATCTGACACGTGTAATACTCTTCATGATGTAACCTAACCTTTGCCAAAGTACTAGTAAATCATCATCACAATGCCAGTGCAATTTGCATGTCTGAAGCTGCCAATGTTCTATTTTCACATCAGATTCATATGTAGAGTATGAAAAGTTGTCTGCAGTTGCTTCTAGGTTGATGTCACATAATTAACGTGATGGAGGTTAGGACGAATGCAAGTGCAGATAACAGCTTTTAATAAAAAGAGGCAGGCAGACAAATCCAAATCATGAGACAATAGTGTGGTCAAAAACAGGCAGTTGGTCAAGCGATCAACAAACAGGCATAAACTAGGCAAGGCAAGAATCAAGAACAAGAAACAAGAAACAAGAAACAAGAAACAAGATCAAAAAACATGAAACAAAACGAGGAACAGGGTACAAATGCTTGGTACAGTGAAAACACTCAATACTTCGCAAAGAGTGAATGCCTCGAAAGTCCATTTAAACTGTGGTGTGATTGTGTGTGAGATTGGCTGCAGGTGTGTGTGATTAGAATGAATGTAAGTGTTCAGGGAATTACGGTCCATGGCATCCATGTTTGTAGGCCGCAGTGCAGGATGGGAAATGTAGTCACTGGTTTGCTGTGATATGACAGTTGATCAACATTGAATTGACCAACATCCATCTACTCTTGTTTGGCTGTACTAAATTAGACAGAGTGGCTTTAGCTGAGCACATATTCCTTGTTGTTAGTGGTGCTTGTTGTAATTAAAGCATCCATGTGCTTTTACCAGCTCTTCCCCAATCACAGAGATTCTACAAGTAATTACCCCTTCACAAAAAAAACATCTTAATTGTGTGCACTGTTGATTTATTGATATAACAATAGCAGCTCCAACTGTACAGCAACAACACAGGAGAAATCTTAATCACTTATTAAATGTTCCGTGAGGTTATATATATATATATATATATATATATATATATATATATATATATATATATATATATATATATATATATATTGCTATCATGTCACATTGGATTGCTTAATATTTACTAAAGGTCATAACTGTAACTCCCTTCATCTTTTAGTCTTCATGGCATCTAGTAGATAAACATGCTGGAAAGCATAATTAATTTAATGTTAAAATTAATGCGTGCTCGAAAACAGTGAAATACCAAGCATAAAAATTCTCTCAGAAGACTGAAACAAATAAATATGAGAAGAGTGGTAAATAAAATATCACCCCTTTAGTCTATCTCTCTCTTTCTTTCCTTCCACATCCCCTCTCCTCTGAGGTATTTTCATGTTAAATGGAGTTTGACTTTATTAGCATCTATAAAGTGCGGTTTGATTCAATGGTTAAAAAGCCAGACCTCATTAAAACCATATGACCGTGATGGGTGATAGTGAACCACAGATCATAGAGCACCTTTGCTCTATTAAATCTTACTATCTTTCTCAAATGTAGTCCTCAGAACATAACTATCAGCCCTCAATTAGATGCAAATACGTAGATAATAGAAAACTAGGACAAAGCTAGATTGTAGATCTGTACAAATGATGGAACTATATGATTATTACTTATCATTTATACTACAGCGCTGATGAATTCTGTAATCCGATTGGGTAGAATGTGTTGATTGATTTTGTATAATAGCAGCTACTGTATATTAGTTCCTGCTGTAATCACAGGTTTATATTAATGTACTCAATCTAATACGTCATTATTTCTATAGTAACAGCTCATTGACAGGGAATTATAGCTGAGGCTCTACATAACAGATTTGCAATTGTTGACACAGTGAAATTTCTCTGAGGATATATTTATTTAGACTTTTTGGAAGGAGTCTCCAGTGTCAGCATTGTAACAATCACAGGTTAGCCTGTTAAGTGGGCTGTTGCTTTTTATCCCTACCACAGGAAAGTTTTCACAATAGAAGGCATCCCTGTTTTTCAGGTGTCACGTAATGGAGTTGAGGACGAATGATGTCCTTGTCAGCAGACTCGGGCGTGAGCAAAACTTGGTTGTCCTTATCAGCAGACTCGGGCATGAGCAGAACTTGGTTGTTCCTGACGTCAGCTTCAGGCATAAGGAGAACTTGGTTGGTCATGTTAACAGACTCTGGTGTGAGCATAACTTGGTTGGTCATGATGTCGGTTTCAGGCGTGAGGAGATCCTGGTTGGTTGTATCAACAGATTCTGGCGTGAGCATAACTTGGTTGGTCATGCCATCTGTTTGAGACTGGAATGTGGCGTGGAAGGTCGCCTCGTTGACCTCAGACAGGAACTTGGCTTGAAAGGTCGCCTCTTCGACCACGGACATGAACTTGGCTTGATAGGTTGCCTCTTTGACCTCGGACAGGAACTTGGCTTGAGAGGTCGCCTCTTTGACCTCGGTCAGGAACTTGGCTTGAGAGGTCGCCTCTTCGACCTCTGACAAGAACTTGGCTTGAAAGGTCACCTCTTCGACCACAGACAGGAACTTGGCTTGAGAGATTGCCTCTTCGACCTCGGACAGGAACTTGGCTTGAGAGGTCATCTCTTCGACCTCTGACAGGAACTTGACTTGAAAGATCACCTCTTCAACCTCTGACATGAACTTGGCTTGGGAGGTCACCTTGTTGAACTCTAGCAGGAACTTGACTTTATACTGGAGCTCTGGAGATGAGGTCGACACATTGACCTCTGGCAGGAACTCTGCGGGTTAGACCACCTCATGCATCTCAGGTTGGAGCCCTGGAGATGAGCTCACCACGTTGACCTCCGGCTGGAGCTCGACAGGTGAGACCACCTCGTGGATCTTGATCTGGAGCTCTGGAGCCGAGGTCACTATGTTGACCTCCAGCTGTATCTCGGCCGGTGAGAGCACCACGTTGGTCTCAGGTTGGAGCTCTGGTGTGGAAGCCACTCTCTTTGCCTGCATATAATAGTGGGTGAATGGCAGGGCAGGTTTACCTGCCAGACCAATCCTCCCCCAAAAGATGGGGTCGGCCTTAGATTCTGGACTCCCGAACATCATCATAAATCTTCTAACAAACTGGGTTACACTCCCAAGTACACAGTCTTCCTTGGCCAATAGGAACTGCACTCATTGGCTGGCTGGTCCAAAGAACCGGGACAACATGAACTTGAGCCATTGCTTCTCCTCTGGCTTGGGGTCTGTTACGCTTGCAAAATAAAACTGGCAGTCCCTGAAAATATTCAGGGTAGCAAAAAAATCCATCGTAAGGGTCTGGGAGCTCCATGAAAGTCCATTGCGGAAACTAGATCGAATCCAAGGCTGGGACGGTGGGCTTGGTTTTCCTAGTATGACGTCTCCACCATCTTCCTGCTGCGTCCATGTTGAGGCGTAGTATTCTGTCACGTAGTGGAGTTGAGGACGAATGCAAGTGCAGTAAAAGACTTTATTTATGAGCAACAGGCAGACAAATCCAAATCATGATACAGAAGCATGGTCAAGACAGGCAATGGGTCAGGCGATCTACAAGCAGGCATAAATAGGGTAGAGGCTAGAATCAGAGTCGAGAAATGAGAAACGTGGTCAGTGAACATGAAACAAAACAAGAACAAAGAACAATCGCTTGGTAATGAGTTAAACTCAATACTACACAATGTGCTATGAGACATAGATTTAAATGACAAATGTAATCATGGGTTAAACACAGGACAGCTGAAACCAATGAAGGCACACATTTGGGAAACAACCAATGACAAAACAGGGGTGGAGACAGAATATAACCATAACAAAAGCACGTGTCCAAAGTAAACAAGGTCAATGTCACTGAAGACCGTTTGCTAAGGGCTCGCACACCGGGCTCGTGCACAAGCTTGCGCTTCGGTTTTCCGAGCACGCTGCAATATTGCAGCGCTGACTCAAGGGGAAATCGTGACATGAGGTATATGCCAAACTATGTTTTTTTGTCTTATTAACATCAAGAGACAGGAAAAAAGAGAAGCTGGTGATTAAATGGCTGTTTATAGCTGTGTGAACATAAGTAATAACATGAACGAACTTGCTTTGCAGGTGTTCCAAACAGTAAATTTGTCATTCTTTAATAAATAGTAAAAAATGTTAGTGTTATCAAATTGCTGTGGTATAAGAGCAATAAAATACTTGGGGATGTGCTGTTACTGGGCACACATTGACATTAATTTCCTATAACAGCATGCCCTATCATGTTTTATTCCTTTCTTATTGCACTCTATGAGAAAGAATTTCATACATCTCAGTTCTCTTGGCCATTCATGTGAGTGATTAGACTGGATTCGTACCACATAAGTGTCCACTTACATTATGTTTCCTGGTTGTTTAAAAATCTGTAGTTCAATTAGCCATTAACAATACATGGACATGATTTATCTTGAATTTTTGCACACATAGCACTTATCAACTAACTCACAAAGCCATCAGAGTAGAGATTAAAAAGTTGATTATGGACCAGCTCTTTTAATGTGGCAACCTTTTTTGAAGCTGGAGAATAAATAATTGCTAAAGGTCTGTCTCAGACTATGGCCTGTTTTATATATATGAGAATGAGTGAATAAAATATGTAGAGGATTTTGAAGAGTGCAAGAGTGGTTTCATTGCATTGTAATCAAATGAAGCCATAAGAAAAGCTAAGGCCGCTAGCCCTACCCCTCTCCCTAACCTCAGCCCAGTCTTAGCTTTTCATAGTGGGCTCATTTTTTTTTTTTTTTTTGCATTTTTTTGTATTTCTTGTAACTCTAACTAAAGTGCACATTTTAAACAGAAAACTTCTTTTGAATACTAGTAGTATAAATGTGTGAGTGACAGAGCATGTCCTATATACAGTGAGTTACACCAGAGCACACTGTGATTTTTATACCTGCCAGCTGACAAACAAAAAGAGAAAGCTGAGAGAATTATTCTGCCAAAGAGCAGAACTTTTAATTAGCAAAAATATTTTAATAATCAAGTGTATATTGCTGTTTTTTGGGATTCATATACAGTTACATTGCAACTGAAAAAACCCAACAGCATTTCTGTTCAAAAACGTCTGGGTTACGCATGTAACACTGTTCCCTGAGAAGGGAACAAGACGTTGCATTTAGCATAACAGTATGGGAAGCGCCCTTGCGCGCGTGACTGGTATCTGAAGCTTGTGTAAAATCATGCCTCTACTTATAGGCCTGCCATGATCAGGTGACATGGCAATTAAGCATGTCGCATGATATATATATATGGCACCTGTGAACCACGCCGCCAGCCTCTATTAACTGAAGCGAAGATGCAATTCACAGGCCTGCCCTGGTATGACAAAGCTATGCAACGTCTCGTTCCCTTCTCAGAGAATAGGGTTACATGCGTAACCCAGACATTCCCTTTCAAAGGGAACTTCAACATTGCGTTTAGCAATATGGGAATGAGAATACCCACTCTGTCATACCGAGGGTACAGCCTGTTCAAAAAGACCCAAGCCCGAGGGTCACTGCAAGACACTCGAGCCTGGGGTGGAATGAATATCCAGGCTGTAATAACGAATGAATTTGTGTGTCATAGACCATCCTGCAGATTGCTTCCACTATCCAATTAGAGATGCGCTGCTTTGACACAGCATCACCTCTACTGTCGCCGCCAAAGCAGACCAGCAGCTGCTCCGACTTTCACCACTGGCCGGAGTGGTGGACGCAAGTACACAGAGCCCTTACTGGACACAGCAGGTGCATCCTCTCTTGTTCTGGTGTGAGGAACAGAGGAGGGTAGAAAGCCTGCAACACCACAGGCTGGGCAGCCAATGTAGGCACCTTAGGAATATAATCCGGCCTAGGATACAGGAGGGTCTTGACTAATCCAGGGGCAAAGTCAAGGCAGGAAGGGGCAACAGAGAGAGCTTGTAGATCTCCCACTCGCTTCAGAGATGTCAGGGCCAGCAGAAGAGCTTCCTTTAGAGTCAGAAGCTTCTCAGAGGCTGACTCTAAGGGTTCAAATGGGGCCCCTGACAGACCTTCCAAGACCACAGAAAGGTCCCAGGAAGGTATGCATGGCCTGCAGATGGGCCTCAGCTGCCTGATACCATGCATGAACCTCAAAGTTAGAGGATGTTGCCCCACAGAGGCTCCATCAACAGGGGCGTGGCTGGCCAAAACGGCAGCCACGTAAACCCTGATTGTAGAAGGAGCCAAGCCTTCTGAGAAACATTCTTGTAAGAACTCCAGGACTGTAGCTATTGCGCAGTTCACTGGGTCTAGCTGACGTTCCTCACACCACAAGACAAAAAGCCGCCACTTGAGCACATACAATTTCCTTGTGGATGGTGCTCTAGCATTTAACATGGTCTCTACAACCTCAGTTGTGAGACCAGAATCTATGAGCTGGTGCCCCTCAGGAGCCAGACCCACAGTTTCCATAGTTCTGGCCGAGGGTGATAAATCAGCCCTCCGGCTTGAGACGGTAGATCCCTGCGGATGGGAATCTCCCAAGCAGTACCATCAAGCAGGGAAATTATCTCAGAGAGCCATATTCGAGCCAGCCAATAAGGTACTACTAGCAGCAGATGTAGACGGTCTTGGCGAACTCTTGCTAGAACTTGTGGGAGCAGAGCGATCGGGGGAAAAGCATATAGACATGACCTCGGCCACGTGTGCACCATGGCATCCAGCCCCAATGGTGTGGGAAGAGTGAGGGTGAACCACAGCGGGCAGTGTCCACTCCCACTTGTCCGAACCTCCGCCATATGGACTCCACCACTTGAGGATGGAGCCTCCAACCCCCGGGCCTCAGCCCCTGCCTTGACAGGATGTCTGCCCCTGCATTCCTGCTGCCCGGAATGTACATTGCACTCACTGACAAGAACCTTCCCTCTGCCCAGAGAAGGATTAGTTGCGCCTGCCTGAACAGGGGGCGTGAACGTAACCCTCCCTGGTGGTTGATATATGAGCCCACTGCTGTGTTCTCTGACACAACTAGCACATGGTGACCTCTCAACTGAGGAAGAAAGAATTTCAGTGCTAGGAATACGGCCTGCATCTCTAGGCGATTTATATGCCACTCCAGATGAGGGCCGGTCCAAAGACCGTGAGCTGGACAGCCATTGAAGACTACACCCCAGCCCGTGAGCGACGTGTCTGGAGACATGTAAGGAGATGCCCCTAGAGTGTGACCCGAGGCTAGAAACTGCGGACACCTCCAAATACTCAGAGCACGTAGGCATCGCTGCGTGACACTGATTACTCTCAGAGGTTTCATCCTCAGATAAAACCCCCGACTTTTCAGCCACCACTGAAACGGTCTCATGTGCAATAGGCCCAACAGTATGACGTTGGCTGCTGCTGCCATAAGGCCCAACAGTCTCTCATAGAGACTGGAGGGAATGCCCAGACCTAGCTTTATCTTGCTCAAAGTTAATAGGATCGATCCTACGCGTGTTGGGGATAGAAACACCCTCATCGTAGTAGAATCCCATATAACCCCTAGAAAAGTTGTCCTCTGCACTGGAGAAAGCATACTTTTATTCAACCTGAGCCCCAAGCTCTTCATGTGGGCAAGAACAACATGTCGATGTTGAACCGCCAGTTCCCTGGATCATGCTAGAATTAACCAGTTGTCCAGGTAGTTTAGTACACGGATGTCCTGGAGTCGCAAGGGAGCCAGAGCAACATCCATGCAATTTGTGAAGGTGCGAGGGGATAAATCTAGCCCAAAGGGAAGAACCCGAAGTTGGCATGCGTTGTCTCCAAACGCAAACCTCAGGAACTTACTGTGACTTGGCGATATTCCTATGTGGAAATATGCATCTTTCAGATCTATCGTCACAAACCAGTCCTCGAACTGAATCTGTGGCACGATAAGTTTGAGCATCAGCATCTTGAACCTGTATGTCCGAAGAGTACGGTTCAGATGATGCAGATCTAAAATTGGCCTCATACTCACATCTTTTTTGCGGACCGGGAAATAACGGCTGTAAAAACCTCCCTCCCTTAGGGAACAGGGTACATGTTCTATGGCCCCTTTGTCCAAAAGAGAACTTACTTCCTGCGCTAACATTGGGCTCTGCTCTGTGCTGACAACTGTGGTGAGCACACCTCTGAACTGGGGGGGTTGAGCTCTGAACTGGTAACCCTTTTCTATGGTAGACAGAACCCATAGAGACACATTTGGCAGTAGTTTACATGCTGCCAAATGGTCTTTCAGTGATGTTAGCTTTTCCACATTCCTTGGAGGGAAAGCATCAGATTTCCGTCGCCCTGTGACAGCTTGCTGACAAGAGAAGGCTGAAAATGTGCAATGGCCTTGGCCAGGGCAGGCCCTGCAGTAGCACTGTGGGCTATCTGCCCAAACAACCTCATGTCCCCTGATACGTCCCTCCGTGGCCCATCAGGACCATTCCTTCCTTGCCTGCTTTGCTTTTATGATCATTCTTAGATCAGGCCTCTTAGCCTCTGTGGCTGTGGCCGCTGTTTGCTGTTTTGTGTCACGAAACCTGTCGGTGATGGCATTAACGCGCCACCAAACAGTCTGGAAGGTTTAACAGGGGCGTTCAGCAGAGAGACCTTATCTTTGTCCCCCATCCCTGAGAGGTTGAGCCATAGGTACCTCTCCGCCACAACCAGGCTACCCATTGAATGGCCGATATGACGGGCCATTTGTTTGGTCGCCCGGAGATATAAATCTGTGGAGCGGCGCAGCTCTGCCACTTCCTCGGGCCCTCCCCAGTATCGAGCTCACTCAGCAGGTCTGCTTGGTAGGCCTGCAACACTGCCATTGTATGCAGTGACCCACAAGCAAGACCCGCTGCCGCATAGGCTTTGCCCACCAACGTCGAGGTGGACTTACATGGCTTAGAAGGTAAAGTTTGCCTCCTAAATTACCTGCCGTTGATGGAGAGAGGTGGCTCACAAGTACCTCCTCCACCTTCGGCATTGCTAAATAGCCGTGCTGCTTACTCCCCATGACGGCTGAGTAATCAGACATCACGGGGGTTATAAACATGGCTAGTGTATGGTTTTCTCCAGAAGCGTGATATCTCATCATGCACTTCTGGAAAAAAGGGAAGTTTTCTGCGGTGTGAGGGAGCTTTATATTTATTTTCACTGGAGAGGAAGTGCTCATCCAGCCTGCTACGAGCCACTTCCTCTTCCCCGGGCCAGTCTATATTCAACTTTTCAACTGCCCTAGTAATCACCTCAAGAAGCTCTTTATATGCTTGAGAGCTGATGTCGGTTTTTGGTGCAATGGCACCCTCTACCAACTCATCGGAGTCAACGAGGGTGTTTTGGCTTTCCATAAGGGAAGGAGGAGTTGCGACGCGAGCTTCAGAGTCAGGCGGAGAGCCGGACCCAGAAGACAGAGCAAGAGATAGAGCAGCGCTCGTCTCCGGCTCCTCTTCCAAATCCATACCACGACCTTAGCCGGCTGGCTGCCTCGGCAGTGGCCGGCCCAGATCCGCAAGGCTCTGAAACCCAACTCCCTTCGGACGAGAAGAGAGCGAGCCGAGAGCGGAGCTGCCTAATTGTGAAATGTTCACAATGCTGACAGACAGACGCCTCGAGGGCTGCTGTCGCATGCTCTACGCCCAAACACTTCACACAGAAAGAGTGTCCGTCTCCTCCCGTGATGAAACAGGAGCAAGGCGTAACACACTTTCTGAATTCTTTCTCGCTCATTCTTTCCCTCTTTTTTCTTTTCTTTTTTTAAAAAAGGGATAGAAAAGTTTAGAGATTTTGAGAAAATATAGAGTAGAAATGAAGCGTCTTTTGTCACACAAACAACAGACATGCAATCTCGCTGAAGATAATAAGGCTGGCGGCATGGTTAACAGGTGCCATATATATATCATGTGATGCGCTTAATTGCCACGTCACCTGATCATGGCAGGTCTATAAGTAGAGGCATGATTTTACACAACCTTCAGATACTGGTCACGCGTGCAAGGGCGCTTCCCATACTGTTATGCTAAACGCAACGTTGAAGTTCCCTTTGAAAGGGAACTCTTCTCTTCTCTCTTTTTTCTTTATGTTCCCCCTTTTTAGGATCACATCACTCAGGGATTTACAGAGAGCATTGTAATCAGGGTATATAGGATGCAAATAAACATGCACCCCTCAGGTTTTCCATTTCATTATCCAACCCACACAAACAGCTGTCCTGTCTCTATATTAGTCTGTACTCCTCATGCAGGATTTTATCCTCACTTCATTTCTTTTCTCTGCTGTTCCAGTCAGGCTTATGTGCAAACAATCAAATGGACAGTGGCTCTCATCAATGAGAGGATATTCCCCCACCCGAAACAGTATTTTTCCTATCCCTTATTAAGCCCCACAAGTATCTCAAATATTTTTCTGTAGTTAAATAACAAACCTGTTGTTGTATTTTGCATATCATATGCTTTGACACCTGCAGCCGAATACCATAATTGGCTTGGGAAAAAAAAAAAAATTAAATCAAGGTAAAATTTTTAAGACCTTGTATTACTTTAAAATGTGGATAAAATGTGGTGTGTTGCCAATAGGAAGCATCCCAAAGGATCCTGATGCATCATTCTTTCTTTCTCCTCTCTTTAAAAGGCATTATCTTCTGTAGTGTGCAACAGACAACAACAGAATAACATATTTGTTATCAGTCATGGTCAAAAGTATATGGACATCTTCTCCAAACTTTTGCTGCAAAGTAGGAAGCACGCGATTGTAAAGGATGTCTTTGTATGCTGTAGCATTAAGCTTTCACTTCACCGGGAACTAAGTCCCCCAAGCATGTTCCAGCATGATATTGCCTCTGTGCACAAAGTGAGCACCATAAAGATATGGTTTGCCAAAGTCAGGTTGGTAAGAACATGAGTGGTCTGCATAGAGCACTGACCTTGACCCTAACGCTGAACTGAACACTGAACACTTTTGGGATGAATTGAAACTCTGACTGCACACCATGCCTTCTTGCCCAACATTGGAGGTTTCCCTCAGTAATGCTTGTGGCTGAATGGGCACACATAGCCACATTACAAAATCTAATGGAATAGATTCCCAAAACAGTGAAGGCTGTTATAGCAGCAAAGGGAGGGGAGTATGTATTAATGCCCATGGTTTTGGAATGGGAAGGTCAAGGGGTGTGATGGTCTGTGCATTACACTGGGGGGCTCAATTCTATAATGGCATAATAACAATAGTGTTGTACACTATTCTTAATTCTATTTTTTAATATTGTTTCGAGGCAATACTGCAGGTTATTAGTACTATTTGTTTTATTCCTTTTTTATCGCACAGTGTGAGAAAGAATTTCATATATCGCAGCTCTCTTGGCCACTCGTCTGATTAGACTGGATTCATACCAGATACATAGCACATAGTACTTTTCAAGTAACTCACCTTATGGAGCCATCAGATTAGAGATTATGAAGTTGTGTATGGACCAGCTCTTTTAACACGAAAATGAGTATAACAAAAATATGTAGAGAATTTTAACGTGCAAGAGTGGTGATTGACAAGTGTCCACAAACCTTTGATCATATAGTGTTTTAGATAGGAGGGCTAAATTCTAATACCTATAATGGCATATTAAGTATGATTTTGTACAATATTCTTATATATATATATATATATATATATATATATATATATATATATATATATATATATATTAGGGATGCACCGAAATGAAAATTCTTGGCCGAAGCCGAATATAATGAAAAACTTGGCCAAAAGCGAATACCGAACACGTTTTTTCCATTTATTTTGCCATTTTTTTTCACCATTGCATAAATTAAATAGTCAAAATGTGCTTTTTACTATTTTGTCTTGCTTTTCAAAGAAAAAAAATCAATTACAAAAATAACAATTTCAAAATATTTATTTAACACTGAACATTTTTTTTTTCATTCCAGCAGGAATAGGCTACCAACAAGGCACAATATAACTGTAAATAAATAAATGAGTAAAATAAAAATATTTTTATGTGGTCATCTTTGAGCCCCCCTTGAATATCCTATGTTAGGCCTATAACTGACTGCTGAAAGAATGCAACACTCTGTAGCCTACAACAAAAAAATGCATTAAAAAAGTGCATTGATAAGAGTGCAAAAAATGGTTCTATTTGGTTCTATACGGCTGATTATATTGGGGATATATATAACGCGCACGTCCGTGTACACCTCGCAGAGTATTATGGTAGATATAGTATAGTTAGATACGTTGTTAATGTTATGGTCCTTGATAGATTTAGTTAGTTTAAACTATAGATTAGTTCATTTAGTCCCGCTGTTTTTTCCGCTCCCAGTCCATAGTACTAGTTCATGTTTCTTGTTTTGTGTTTTTACCCTGTTTTCTGTGACCGCAACTTTGATTCCTGCTTTGCCCCATTTATGCCTGTTTGCCGATCGCCCAACCCTGTTTTGACTACGTTTTTTGGATTACGATTTGGATTTGTCTGACTGCCCTTAAATAAATACGTCTTTACCTGCTTCCGTACTCTACTCCCTTACGTCTCGCGACGTGACAGAATACTCCGGAACAGAAACAAAACAAACGCACGTGTCCACAGTAAACATCCGAAAAGCACATTGCTCGTGCACGTAGGTCGAGCACGTAGCTCGTGCATGCACGCACCCCCTCATCGAGGTCGTGACATTCGCGCGTCTCACTCTGGTTGCTAGGCTATTTGGTCACGTAATCAAACACGTCATTGCTCGGTGAAATTTATTCAGCCTTTTCACTTATTCGGCCATAATTTTGGTTGCTGAACATTCGGTGCATCCCTAATATATATACACAGTGCATCCGGAAAGTATTCACAGCGCTTCACTTTTTCCACATTTTGTTATGTTACAGCCTTATTCCAAAATGGATTAAATTAATTATTTTCCTCAAAATTCTACAAACAACACCCCATAATGACAACATGAAAGAAGTTTGAAATCTTTGCAAATTTATTAAAAAAACAAACAAAAACAAAAAATGCATGCACATAAGTATTCACAGCCTTTGCTCAAAACTTTGTTGAAGCACCTTTGGCACCAATTAAAGCCTCAAGTCTTTTTGAGTATGATTCTATGAGCTTGGCACACCTATTTTTGGGCAGTTTCTCCCATTCTTCTTTGCAGGACCTCTCAAACTCCATCAGGTTGGATGGGGAGCGTCGGTGCACAGCCATTTTCAGATCTCTCCAGAGATGTTCAGTCAGGTTCAAGTCTGGGCTCTGGCTGGGCCACTCAAGGACATCCACAGAGTTGTCCTGTAGCCATTCCTTTGTTATCTTGGCTGAGTGCTTAGGGTCGTTGCCCTGTGGAAGATAAACCTTTAACCCAGTCTGAGGTCCAGAGCGCTCTGGAGCAGGTTTTCATCAAGGATGTCCCTGTACATTGCTGCATTCATCTTTCCCTCGATCCTGACTAGTCTCCCACTTCCTGCCGCTGAAAAACATCCCCACAGCATGATACTGCCACCACCATGCTTCACTGTAGGGATGATATTTGCCAGGTCTTGACTGGTGCCTGGTTTCCTCCAGACATGACGATTGCCATTCAGGCCAAAGAGTTCAATCTTTGTTCAAACCTTAGTCTGAGAGTCCTTCAGGTGCCTTTTGGCAAACTCCAGGCGGGCTGTCATGTGCCTTTTACTGAGGAGTGGCTTCCGTCTGACCACTCAACCATACAGGCCTGATTGGTGGAGTGCAGCAGAGATGGTTGTTCTGGAAGGTTCTCTCCTCTCTCCACAGAGACACGCTGGAGCTCTGTCAGAGTGACTATCGGGTTTTTGGTCACCTCCCTGACTAAGGCCCTTCTCCCCCAATCACTCAGTTTGGCCGGGCGGCCAGCTCTAGGAAGAGTCCTGGTGGTTCCAAACTTCTTCCATTTACGGATGATGGAGGCCACTGTGCTCATTGGGACCTTCAATGCTATAGAAATGTTTCTGTGCCCTTCCCCAGATCTGTGCCTCGATACAATCCTGTCTCGGAGGTCTACAGACAGTTCCTTGGACTTCATGGCTTGGTTTTGTGCTCTGACATGCATTGTTAACTGTGGGACCTTATATAGACAGGTGTGTGCCTTTCCAAATCATGTCCAATCAACTGAATTTACCACAGGTGGACTCCAATCAAGTTGTAGAAACATCTCAAGGATGATCAGTGGAAACAGGATGCACCTGAGCTCAATTTTGAGTTGGCTGTGAATACTTATGTACATGTGCTTTTTATGTTTATTTATTTTTAATAAATTTGCAAAGCTTTCAAACAAACTTCTTTCACGTTGTCATTATGGGGTATTGTTTGTAGAATTTTGAGGAAAATAATGAATTTAATTCATATTGGAATAAGGCTGTAACATAACAAAATGTGGAAAAAGTGAAGCGCTGTGAATACTTTCTGGATGCACTGTGCGTATATATATATATATATATATATATATATATATATATATATATATATATTAGGGAATTTAGTCAGCGGTGGGCGCAGCACAGACACACAGGAGGCCGTTTTAGTGTTTCCCGTGGACAAATCTTTATTCCGGACAGTCTGTGAAGGGGGTGTGGGTGCGCTTGTGCGTTGAAGTGCGATCGTGCGGTGAGGGTCTCAGCCGTCTGCGGTTTCAGCCAGGGGGCGGAGCCTTCACTCGCGTCGGAGTCGTGTGCACGGAAAGACCTCTTTCTCTCTTGCGAGTGGAATATCGCACTTTTATACTCTCCCCTCGCCTGCTGGATGGTGGAATTCTTCCATGCGGCACACCATTCACCAACCGTGTGTGTGTCGGCGGCCCCGCCCCGCCGCCACGTGATCTCCGGCCGTCCAAAACATTGGTGGTGCTGAAGCGGAGCTGTCTGTTCAGCACCACCGCGGCATGTGTGTGTATATATATATATATATATATATATATATATATATATATATATATATGCATAATATATTAGCACCAATGGTGGTACTTTGCCTCGTGTTTCCAGAAAAGTCCAAAACAATCCATTTAATCTGTCA
Organism: Ictalurus furcatus; assembly: GCF_023375685.1. Taxonomy (NCBI): domain Eukaryota; kingdom Metazoa; phylum Chordata; class Actinopteri; order Siluriformes; family Ictaluridae; genus Ictalurus; species Ictalurus furcatus. The sequence continues at coordinate 15,429,286 of NC_071278.1, forward strand.
CCTTCATTTATCTTATATGGTTATATGTGACTACTACATTCACAATATATGGTCAAAAATAAGATTATTTGTACACATTAAATAACACATGCACTTGTGACCATGGTTGTGAAACATTATTTTCAAAGTGGCTTAACAAAATTTCATTCAACTCTACTGCTAGTAGGCTTAACATTAACTATACTTACTTATTCACTTTACTTACTATATATGAGCATGTCTAACTATACTTTTAGAATGGTACACTAGTTTACATTTGATACAAAGGTTTGTCCAAGCATAATTAGCAAGTAAACTATTTGTATAAAATTGTACTGTTTTCTTAAAAGTTAATTTAAGTGAAAATTAGATGTGAAAATTACTAACAGGATCTATAATTTAGTACTGTTTGTGTTGATCTTTATAGAACATAAGAAGAATGTGGTACCTGCTCTAGGGCTTTAAATGAAAGCAGTGTTGCTTGAACTAATTTAATAATTCTTCATGTGTGTCAAAAAAGCTTGCCATTAACAAGACAGAATGCACTGTGGAATACCATATGAAGAACATACCATTGTTCTAATTCGTATTCCACCTTAATGATTTTTGGCTGGAATTATCCTTTCCTTTTGACAACAGAATATGACATGACTTAGAATACTGGCATGAAGGCTGTACTGATAAACCTAAACATTCCTGCAAATAGTTTTTTTTCAGCACAATAAGCTTTTCAACTCATTACTGTTCTTTAAGAACACTGACGCTTTCTTGATAATGGATGGAAATATGCATTAGATTACCCCCATTACCCAAACGAGTATTACAACTGCACGTTAGGGTGTCCATGAAATCATTTATCTAGTTTCAATTCCCATTTCTTGTCCATATCCTACATAGTTAGAAAAATTGTTTTGCTTTTACAGCCCACTTTCATGAAGATAGATTTCAGTAATCGCTCTGTCAAGAGAAAAATTAACATCCAGCCAATCTCATTTGGAGAGACCCAGATACTCAGACACTGCTAAGTGTGTTTTGGGCACAGTGCATGCTCTTCTTCTATGCTTAGGATAAAGTACTGGTCCCACTACCAAAGTCCACCCACAAGACATTTCTATCCACTTGCTCTATGTTAATGAACTATTATTGTCCTTAGAGGGCCAGGGTATATTCCAGAAGGCATGAGTGTATAGTGGTGGGTCAGGTGCACACAGGTTGTAACCATTAAATATTGTCACCACCCATATCTTTATCAAACAGAGACTCTACTAACAGCATAAATAATCAGTGCACAGGGCAATGCTTTTCCAGTAGGAATATGGCGGGCATCATGCCCATCTAATTAACACACTAATGGAGTGGGCAGCATGCCTGCTGTTAAGACTACTAACCTCCTGCACCCCTTGGAAGTGGAACCACATCCTTGTGTGCAGTGAAAATATTCTGGCTTTTCTACACCACACTCTATAAACTACAAATTGCGTCAACCCAACAACAATGAGCCAGATTAAGCTATGCAAAACTGCTATGAAATTTTATTGTCAAATCAACAAGTTACATTTTACTGCATATGATTTCCTAACATTTTATTTTCAGTCATACAACTGAGGGTGATTTAAGATGACCTCATGTGGGCATGCATCTACAACCCCAATTCCAAAAAAGTTGGGATGCTGTGGTAAATGTAAATAAATGTAAATATAAACAGAATGCAATGATTTGCAAATCTCATAAACCCATACCTTATTCAAAATAGAACATAAATAAAACATCAAATGTTTAAACTGAGTAAATGTTCCATTTTAAGAAAAAAAAAGAAGGTAATTTTGAATTTCATCATTGTAACACGTTGGGACGGGGGAAACAAAAGTCTGAAAATGTAAGTGTTACTAAAAAAACAGCTGGAGGAACATTTTGCAACTAATTAGGTTAATTGGCAACAGGTTAGTATCTTAGAGAGGCAGAGTCTCTCAGAAGTAAAGATGGGATGAAATCTGGATGGACACATATGTTGCTCTAAAACCTGTATATACCTTTCAGCATTGATGGTGCTTTTCCAGATGTGCAAGCTGCCCATTCCATAGGCACTAATGCACCCCCATACCAGCAGAGAAGCAGGCTTTTGAACTGAGTGCTGATAAAAAGCTGGATGGTCCCTCTCCTCTTTAGTCCTGTTAGAGGACGTGGCCTCCATTGTTTCCAAAAAGAATTAAAAATTTAGATTTGTCTGACCACAGTTTTCCACTTCGCCGCAGTCCATTTTAAATGAGTTTTGGCCCAGAGAAGACGGCGGCGTTTCTGGATTATGTTCACATATGGCTTCTTCTTTGCATGTTAGAGCTTTAACCAGCATTTTGAATAGCATGGTGAACTGTGTTCACAGACAATTTGTTCTGGAGGTGCTTCTGAGCCCAAGCAGTGATTTCCATTACAGAAGCATACCTGTTTTTAATGTAGTGCTGCCTGAGGGCCTGAAGATCACAGGCATGCAATATTGATTTTTACCCTTTGTCCCTTGCGCACAGAGATTTCTCCAGATTATCAAAATCTTTTGATGATATTATGTACTGTAGATGATGAGATATTCATAGTCTTCACAATTTTATGTTGATGAACAATATTCTGAAATTGTTCAACAAATTGTAGATGCAGTTTTTTGCAGATTGGTGAACCTCTGCCTATCTTTACTTCTGAAAAACTCTAAGGCCCTGTTTACTAAGGGTGTCTAAGGGAATTTCCCCAGTGTGGGATTAGTAAAGTTTTTATCTTATCTTATCTATCTTTAAACTAGTGCGTTTTCGTTTTAAAATGCATAACTGTTGCTACTGTTATGTCTGTCGTCTACACTTCTCCAGCAGTTTTGACCCTCAAAAACGGAGATTTTTGGAAATGCCGAAGACCCTGTTTTAGTTTGAAAACTCCGGGCTCACGTTTAAGTGTAAACAGGCCAAAACGAAGACTTTTGAAAATGAAGGCATGGCTGCCCACATTTGCCCCCTGATTGGGTCTTCTGGATCAGTGCGTATCCTTCGCGTACCTACGCGAAGATTATGCTATCTTGATAATATACACAACAACACAGAGACTGAACCGCAAGCTTTGCTGGCTTTGTTGTCATTCTTAGCAGCCATTGTGCAATTAAATTCTGTATTTTATAATATTGCAGCTGCCTACATGCACAAGAGGCAAATGATTAGAGCAATCGGCAACAAATCTCATTTCAAGTGGCGTAAGCCCTACATGGAGCGCCGTTTTTTTGTGCCTGCTGATGTCTAGCAACCAACTTCCTGTTTACACGTGTATGTACATGCTCAGTGTGCATGAATGGTCATATGACATGTGTTTTCGGTCATGTATTGTGGACGGAGATCATTTCTGAAACACTGCGGAAACGCAAGTGTCGATGAGGATCGTTTTCATTTTAAAATGCCGTTTTAAAATGAAAACGCACGAGTGTAAACAGGGCCTAAGATACTCTTTTTATACCCTATCATGTTACTGACCTGTTGCCAATTAACCTCCAACTGTTTCTTTTTAGTAACACTTACTTTTCCAGCCTTTTGTTGCCCCGTTCCAACATTTTTGAGATGTGTTGCGGCCATCAAATTATTATTATTTTTTTCTTAAAATGGTACATTAACTCAGTTTAAACATTTGATATGTTTTCTCTGTGCTGTTGTGAATAACATATGGGTTTATGAAATTTGCAAATCATTGCATTCTGTTTTTAATTACATTTTACAGTGTCCCAAGTTTTTTGGAATTGGGGTTGTACATTAGGAGATATTTACATGTTTATACTTTATTAAACATTAACACTTTATATCAGCACTCTACTATATTTATACAATGCATTGTGAATAAGTGAGGAATGATGGGTCCTGGGAGTTTATGGAGCTTTATCTTTTACACAAGACCTGACCTGGCATAATGCTCCATTATGAGCTTTACATTACATAATGTGATACAGATGCCAGAGCCTTATATCATTGATGTCTCCAGTACTCTTATGAACAGATATGAGATTATGTTCTGTAATTTGACATTAATCATCTGCTCATGCTTCGTAAGGTATTGTGAACTGCTTATGAGCAGTTATATAGACTCCTCTATGAAAAATTGGAGCATGTATAACTATATACTTATATGAATGCTATGTAATATAATACATACAGTGGCAAGAAAAAGTATGTGAACCTTTTGGAATTTCATGGTTTTCTGAATAAATTTGTCATAAAATGTGATCTGATCTTCATCTAAGTCAAGGGTATTGACAAATATAATATGCCTAAAATAATAACACAAAATAAATTCTGATCCCTCATGTCTTTATTGAACACACTCATTCAACATTCAAAATGGCAGTGGAAAAAGTAATTGAACCCGTACAACTAATAACTGGTTGACCCCACCTTGGCAGCAATAGTCTCAACCAGGCGCTTCCTGTAGCTGTGGATCAGACCTGCACATCATTCAGGAGGAATTTTAGCCCATTCTTCCTGCCAGAACTGCTTTAGCTCTGTCATATTCTTTGGATGTCTCATGTGTGTGGCATTCTTCAAGTCATTCCATAGCATCTCTATTGGGATGAGGTCTGGGCCACTCCAAAAGGCGGATTTTGTTTTTCTGAAGCCATTTGTTGTGGACTTGCTCTGGTGTTTTGGGTCGTTGTCCTGTCGCATCACCCAACTTCTACACAGTTTCAGCTGACGTACAGACATCCTCACATTTTCCTGAAGAATTGTCTGATATACTTGGGAATTCATCTTCCCCTCAATGATTGCAAGCTGGGCAGGCCCTGATGCAGCAAAGCAGGCCCAAATCATGATGTTTCCTCCACCATACTTTACGGTTGGGATGAGGTTTTCATGATGATATGCTGTGCCCTTTCTACACCAGATGTAGTGCTGTGTGGTTTTTCCATCCATCCATCTTCTACCGCTTACTCCTTCTTCAGGGTCGCGGGGGAACCTGGAGAACATCGGGGAACATTGGGTACCCAGGGAACATCGGGCACAGGGTGGGGTACACCCTGGACAGGGTGCCAGTCCATCGCAGGGCATCTTCAGGAAACCGGAGTACCTGGAGGAAGAACACGGGGAGAACATGCAAACATGCAAACTCCGCATACACAGGTCTGGCGGGAATTGAACCGGGTGTGAGGCGAACGTGCTAACCACTAAGCCACCATGCGCTAATACCGCTGTGGCGTGTCAGTGTGCTCTTTTGCAAACTTCAGGCATGCAGCAATGTTCTTTTTAGTAAGCAGTGGCTACCTTCGTGGTGTCCTGCCGTAGATGCCCTGCTTGTTCAATGTTTTACGTATTGTAGACTCATGAACAGAGATGTTAGCCAGTTCCAATGATGCCTTCAAATCTTTGGCTGTCATTCAGGGTTGTTTCTAAATCTCACTGATGAGTCTTCGTTGTGCTCTTGGTGTCATTTTGAGGGTGCCAACTTCTTGGAAGAATAGCAACAGTCCCAAAGTGTCTTCATTTGTAAAATATTTGCCTAACTGTTTCTAAAGTCTTTGAAATCACTTTGTAACCCTTGCCAGCTTTATGTAAATCAACAATTCCTGATCGTAGATCTTCTGAAAGCTCTTTTTGGCGAGGCATGGCTCACATAAGCATGTGCTTCTTGTGCAGAGCAAACTCCAAAAGTTTGAGGGGCTTTTATCAGTCAAAGTAGCTGTAGTTCACACCTCCAAACTCATTTTCTTAACGAGACTCCAGGTGTGCTAAAACCTGACTCCAAATAGCTTTTTCAGGTCATTAACTCAAGGGTTCACATACTTTTTCCACAAGCACTATGAGGTTTTTTTGGTTGTTCTCAATAAAGACATGAAAGATCAGAATTTTTTTGTGTTATTACTTTAGACGCATTATATTTGTCAATACCCTTGACTTAGATGAAGATTAGATCACATTTTATGACAAATTTATGCAGAAAACCATGAAATTCCAAAAGGTTCACATACTTTTTCTTGCCACTGTAATATTACAAAAATACATAAAACATAGGAATCCTGGGTATATTTCCTCCTCATGTCTAGGAGGAATGACCCTGAGTAGAATAAAATGTTGACAAGGGAAGAGAGGCATAGTGGCATAGCGCAGAGCATTGGGTCACAGCCCCAGGGTCCCCTATTTGATCCTGAGTTCAGGTTACTCTCTGGGTAGAGTTTTGCATGTTCTCCCGATGTCTGTACGGGCTTCCTCTGCTTTGTTCATCCCGGTTAGTAGGTGGATTGGCGATGCTAAATTTCCCCTAGGTGTGAAAGAATGTGCAAACGTGTGTGTACATGGTGCGTATTCTATTCAGGGTGTATTCTTGCCTCATACCCGCTGTGCCCAAGATATGATTTGAATTTACAGCGACCTTGATCAGGACTAAGTGGTTACTGGAGATGAATGAAAGAATGTGTATGCTACATAATATTATGAATAGACAATGCATAGGATGCGCTATTACATATTTTCCCCTTACCTTAATGGTGTTGGATGAAGTGCTACAAATATGCAAAGGTGACAAAAGTGTGGAAATAAAAAAACATCCACTTTCAAATTTTTTTTTACAGTAGCTAAGCCCAATTAATTTAACTTATTTTTTTTTTATTATTGAACTCAGCATCCTCTTTTCCTTAGAGACATTCAACTAGCCAAAACAAGTAACACAATCAGTCACATCATGTACTTGTTGTCATACTGCATCATCAGTGTAGAGCTAATAGTGTAGCACACCAAGCATCTGCTCTAGTATGACAGTAAATGATTAATGTTTTCCTTTCTGGGGTATGAGTGACAGTGGGTCATGCATCTCCAGAAAATCAGTGCTGGTCCTCTGATGGTTCATAGATGAGTGAAGCACTGAGGATTTCTTTAGCATTGATTCAATTCCTTTGCTTGTCTTCTCTCTGAAGCATCATTACTTTTTTTTTTTTTTTGGATGGTTTAGCAAAGAGTCAGAGGAACATGCAAAATATTTCCAGCAAAATAGCTTCAAAATAATGTTGCATCATGGATCTGCATAAGCATTTATCAAATCTATGACAATATTTTTTTTTTATTACTTGAAACAGATGTAATCCAGACATGTACAGTAATAGCTGGTCATGATAATGAATGTGAGGGTTAAAAAAATCTACTATCCATCAGTAACTCAGCATTGCTATTATGCAATCATTATGGTTGAGCTTTTTAACACAGGGTCTCATTATAGGCATAAAACTATTATTCATACACATAGGAACACTTATTGAAAGACAGAGAGGTAGCAACATTTGTGATTGTGTTCTGTAAAAGTCAGTTATTTAAGTCTGTAATCATGCTGTGTCTCTTCTGAATAGGAAGCTGTGCTTGAAAAATCCTTGATCTAAAAATTAATCCAACCCTCTTCATGTTTATTACATTCACAACTGTATTTCACGTGTTTTCTTAATGGCTGCTGATGATATGTTATGGATGTGTCAGTAAAGCAGGCTTAAATAAATTAGTGACTAAATGGAATAAAATCACAGATAGCCTGCGTGATTGTACAATCTGAGCTGGAAAAAAAAAAAAAATCAACCCCAGACTCTAGTTCACACCATTCTTTGTGATAATCAGTCAAGTCAAAGATAATCCACTTGCAATGTGCAGTATTGAGAAGTGCATAAACTCAATGTCCTACAGTATAATCAATATTCCAGGCAGGGCTCAGTGAATAAACAAACAACCTTAAACACAGGATATCCATAATCACAAAACAAAGAAAATTTGGTGTGGGTCAAAACCATAAACACAGTATAAAAAGAACCAGGAAACCGAGGCTCAGACTTAACAATACAAAATGCAGGATAAGACTTCATAATGAGACAAAGACACAAAAGTGTATAAATAGACAAACTACTCAAGAGATAATACAAAACAGGTGCACACAATGAGGTAACAAGTCAATGATGGAATAGAGGTGGAGACAGGACTATAAAAGAAACAAGAAATAACACAAAAACATTCCGTTTGTCATGACTGGAACTATGATGCAAAGGAGAAATCCATGGCACCACTTCAAGATATTTGTAAGCAAAAGGTAAGACAATTTGGATAATGAGTCCTATTTTTATTGTTTGTTTTTCTTTAGAAGAGCAGGAGAGTCATGCTAGCCCATGTATGCCAGCAACATGTACATGTGTAGGTCAAAAATCTTGCCCACATGCACAACATCAGTATCACCTAGGATTTAACTTGTACATTATTGTGGTATGAAGCTGTTTACTATATAAATATTAACCTAGGTGGTTTAGATTGAGCAAATGATTCTGCTTTTACTAACTTACACAATATGGGTTAAATAATGAACCAGTTATGTAATTTGTTTCAGTAATTATTCACAGTAATGCGTAAATTAAAAGGGCCTATGATGAGCTAAACCAAGTGATGAACTGCTTGGGTGAACTAAGCTTTTATCACTTGGCCTAAAAACTTCACAATCAAATACAGTTACCACATGAATAAAATAGTGGTCATTCTCTCCAGTTTCCCCTTTCCTGAATGCCTTCCTCAAGTTTAATTCCATAACTACATGACACAGGGGTTGCTCATCAAGCATCCTGGCATGTGGCTTTGAACATCTCTAAAGCTTGTCAATGCTGAAAACCAAAGCCAGGAATTCACTTTGATAAACATACATTTTTAGCCTTGATTAAACTAGAACACTACACAGCTTGCACAGTTGCTCTGCTTTTTGAACAAACCTCACCAGGGCTCCTCCTTCATAGTTTATATGAAAGCTTTTAGAATTTCTGCCTCAAAAGTTTGGCATAGAAAGATGGAGAAAATATTTTGGATAAAGAAGTGTAAAATGTATGCAAGTGGCTCTCTCAAATAGATTTCATGCTTATTTATGAATTCATTGTCATCAATAAAGTGACTGGCATGGATATTTATGAACTGATTGTTATGGATACAGTATCACACTCATATCTCACAAGCTCTTCATTCATTTTGCTATGATTTAGTGGGACAATCAGGGAATTGTACACTACACACTGACTGATACTTGTTGCCTACACGGCAGTCCATCCATCCATCTATCTTCTACCGCTTACTCCTTCTTCAGGGTGCGGGGGAACCTGGAGCCTATCCCAGGGCAGGGTACATGGTGCCAGGGCAGGGCAGGGCACAATCACATACACACTCACACACCCATTCATACACTATGGACACTTTAGACATGCCAACCAGCCTACCATGCATGTCTTTGGACTGGGGGAGGAGACCGGAGTACCCCCGCAGCACGGGGAGAACATGCAAACACCGCACACACATGGCAGTCGATTCCTGGCGGGAATCGAACCCCGGACCCTGGAGGTGTGAGGCAAACGTGCTAACCACTAAGCCACCATGCGCCCAGCCTACATGGCAGAGCTTAAGGAGTTCTCTTCAACCACCATCTTCCAGGAGTTCTCCAAGAGGGCTCTGCAATCAACATCTGCATGAACTGGTTCCTGCAAAGCTTTCTGATTCTAGTCATGAAAGAACCAGAACCACTGCTAAGCCTACGAGACTCCACTCCATTCACCATTCCGATTGGTCCTCCTAGACACCGTTCAAAAGCAACCAGACCTCTGACGAATCCCACCAACTGGAAACGTAAGTAAGCACCTCCAGGTCTCGGTCAAAGCTGATGTTTTTAATAGAGCCCTTCTAAAACGAAGTGATAATTAAATTAATTGTTGATGGTTCATTCAGGTTGAGGTCTAAGAACAGCGTATGGTGTTAAAACTTGGGAGCCATTCATTCTCTGTCAAAGCTATTTTCACCTCCTTTGTTTGTATGTATGTATGTGTATGTGTTAGTTTAGTTTCTGTGTATTAGAATAGTTTAATAAAGTCTTGTATGATTTTAATAGCAAGTGTCTCTTGGGCCAGGGGATTAATATCATAGCAATACTTAATAAGATGCATTAAGTTCAACTCATTGGTGGACGAATAGTTGTTCAGCTGTTGAAATATAAATTTTGAGCTCAAAAGGAAACGCTCATTTTTCTCTAAACAGCCATTCACACACTATGGACAATGTGGAGATGCCAATCGAACGCATGTCTTTGGACTGGGAAAGGAAACCGGCATAACGGGAGGAAACCCTGAAGTAATTGGCACCCTGTCCAGGGTGTACCCCGCCTTTACATTTACCATAACCATAACCTTGCATATATATATCTATATACGTACTGTATGTAGCAGTATGATAAGGCTCTATGATCTTGTTTGATTAGTTCAGTTCAGGTGGGTGGTGACAGACGAAAGAGTGTTGAGCAGCCTGGTTATCTGGGGTGGAAACTCTTGCAGAATATTCTGGTTCCATTCCTGTACATTTTGTCATATGACATAATATTTTGCCCCACTGTGTGGTTTGAGAAGTTGCAATTCCCATAACAGACAGTGTAGTGCAGCTGCTCAGCATGTTCTCTATCATCTGCCTAAAGAGTGTAATAAGGATGGTGTAAAGGCTTTTTTCTCCTGTAGTCTCTGAAGGAAATTGTCATGCAATTCTTTAAAACTAGGTCCATCTCTGCAATGTACATGACAAATAACATGAAGCTCTTAATGATTGTTGCCAGTGATGTATAATGCACACTAATCAGCAGTGAAGACTAAATTTAACATGTCTTTGGCTCTGTTCAAATGTAGTGACACATCTTGGCCCCACAACCAAGTCACTTGCTTCCTGTATGCTGATTTGTGATTGTCACAAATGAGAACCTCCACTGTTTTGTCAGCAGCTCACGTGATATGATTTGAGGTTTTCAGCACAGCGTGTGTCAGCAGAGTAAACAGCAGTGGAATGAGGACACGGCCCTGGGGGGCTCCAGTGCTCAGTGCTAGAGTTGGTGGTGAGCTAATTGCAGACATTGTACATAATGATACTAATAATAATGCTAATACTAATGCTACTACTATTAATAATAATAATCATATATATGAACACACACACACACACACACACATATATATATATATATATATATATTTTTATATATATTTTTATATATATATATATATATATATATATATATTTAAAATATGGAGGCACAGTGGCTCACGTTTCTATTGCACCTCTGGGGTTTGCACCCTCTGGGGTGTGTGTGTGTGTGTGTATGTTTTCCTCATGCTTTGGGGGTTTCCTCCGTTGTATTCTGGTTTCCTCCTCCACTCCAATGACATTCGTTGTAGGCTGATGGGCAAATTGTTCACAGTGTGAGAATGGGTGTGCGACCCTATCCAGGGTGTCCCCCAACTTCCATCCATCTTCTTCCACTTACTCCTTCTTCAGGGTCGTGGGGGAACCTGGAGCCAATCCCAGGGAGCACCGGGCACAAGGCAGGGTACACCCTGGACAGGGTGCCAGTCCATCACATACACACTCACACACCCATTCATACACTACGGACACTTTAGACACGCCAATCAGCCTACCATGCATGTCTTTGGACTGGGGGAGGAAACCAGAGTACCTGGAGGAAACCCCTGCAGCACGGGGAGAACATGCAAACTCCGCACACACAACCCCGGACCCTGGAGGTGTGAGGCGAACATGCTAACCACTAAGCCACCGTGCGTGTCCCCCAACTTGTATGTCAAAAATACATATCATAAATAAATTTCACATATACAAAAATAAAACTTTCGTAGACAATACAGTACATAAAAAACAGCTTAAAATGGAGATAACTTTGTATTTAAAAAAAAAAAAAAATATATATATATATATATATATATATAATTTTATTTTTATGTGTATTTTTACATTTATTAATTCATTTGTTTCCACATATAATTCTACATATACTTTAATTCTAACAGCAACCTATTTTGATGCAAACCACTAAAATCCCAAATTAAAAACATGTACAATGTTTCATACACTAAGCTGTATCTATAAATGCCTCAGATTTTGGCAGCCATTTGAATACTCTTCTATGTAGACAGGTGAAATTGGAATGCAGCACAGAATAACTCGTTGGTTTATGGCACTTTTAATAAGTAGACAGCAGTGGGGGATTGTGGGTTGCAAAAAGTCACATTTTTGCAAGACTGAATTGTGGGTTTAGTCTATTGTTTCTATTGTTTCTAAACAGTGGCTTTAATTGGCTATTAAGTTGCTCTTAAGCAGTATGAAAAGGTTACTGAACTTCAGAGAAAGCAGCCAGTAAAATGTATAGAACCAGTTTCACGTGAATAACCGATAAATTGTCACGCGGTTTTATAAGGAAATCGATTGGTAGGTTGTTGGAGAAATTGCAACAATTCTTCTGCAGACTCTGGCAATCTCATTCAGTTCTGTCTCTGCTTTTTATCTCAGATAGCCTTGGTGAGTTTTATGTGAAAAGTTTTACAACCCCAATTCCAAAAAAGTTGGGACGCTGTATCTTAGATAGGCAGATACTCTATCTGCATCTATCTTCCTAAGATACTCTTTTTATACCCAATCATGTTACTGACCTGTTGCCAATTAACCGAATTAGTTGCAAATGTTCCTCCAGCCATTTCTTTTTAGTAGCACTTACCTTTTCAGCCTTTTGTTGCCCTGTCCCAACTTTTTGAGACTTGTTGTGACCATCAAATTCAAAATTACCTTATTTTTTTCTTAAAATGGTACATTTACTCGGTTTAAACATTTGATCTGTTTATGTTCTATTTTGAATAACATATGGGTTTATGAGATTTCCAAATAACTGAATTCTGTTTTTATATACATTTTACTGAGAAGGGAACGAGACTTTGCGTTAACTGAACGCGGTGGGAAGTGCCCTCGTGCATGACCGGTATCTGAAGCTTGTGTAACATCATGCCAATTTATAGGCCTGCCATGATCAAGTGACGTGGCAATTAAGCACGTCGCGTGATATATAAATGACACCTGTGAACCACACCATAAGCCTCTATTATCTGAAGCGAAGACACAATTCACAGGCATGCCCCAGAATGACAAAGCTACACAACGTCTCGTTCACTTCTCAGGGAACAGGATTACATGCGTAACCCAGACGTTCCCTTTCAAAGGGAACTCAATGTTGCATTAACTGGGTGGGAACGAGAATACCCACTCCGTCATATTGAAGGTACAGCCTGTTCAAAAAGACCCGAGCCCGAGGGTCACTGCAAGACACTCGAGCTTGGGCCGGAATGTACTGTATATCCAAGCTGTAAAATTTAATAAATGTGAGCAGCGTAGACTACCCTGCAGCAGCACACATATCCTGTATGGATACCCCTTTGGACAAAGCCTTCGAGGAGGCGACCCCCCCCTAGTGGAATGAGCCCTTATGCCCAGAGGCGTAGCAAGACCGTGCGGCTCATAAGCGATAGAAATAGCTTCCACTATCCAATTAGAGATACGCTCTTTCAACACAGCATCTCCTCTGCTGTCGCCACCAAAGCCGACCAGCAGCTGCTCTGACTTACGCCACTGGCCAGAGTGGTGGACGTAAGTACAGAGAGCCCTTACTTGACACAGTCGGTGCAATTTCTCTTGTTCCAGTATGAGGAACAGAGGAGGGCAGAAAGCCTGCAACACTACTGGCTGGGCAGCAAATGTAGGCATTTTAGGAATATAATCCGGCCTAAAATACAGGAAGGCCTTGGCTAATCCCAGGGTAAAGTCAAGGCAGGAAGGAGCAACATAGAGCTTGTAGATCTTCTATTCGCTTGAGAGATGTCAGGGCCAGCAGAAGAGCTACCTTTAGAGTCAGAATCTTCCCAGAGGCTGACACTAAGGGCTCAAATGCGGCACCTGACAGACCTTCCAGGACCACAGAAAGGTTCCAGGAAGGTATGCATGGTCTACACCACGCATATCCCTTGAAGTAAGAGGATGTTGCCCCACAGAGACTCCATCAATGAGGCGTGGCTGGCCGAAATGGTGGCCACGTAGACCCTGATTGTAGGAGGAGCCAACCACGCTGAGAAACATCCTTGTACGAACTCCAGGACTGTAGCTATTGCACAGTTTGCTGGGTCCAGCTGAAATTCCTCACACCACAAGACAAAAAGTCGCCACTTGATTTTCTCATGGATGGTCCTCTAGCATTCAGCATGGTCTCTACAACCTCAGTTGTGAGACCAGAATCTATGAGCTGGTGCCCCTCAGGGGCCAGACCCACAGTTTCCATAGTTCCGGCCGGGGGTGATTAAATCAGCCCTCTGGCTTGAGACAGTAGATCCCTGCGGATGGGAATCTCTGAAGGAGTGCAAACACATCCACTGCCGGTTGGCCAAACCTCTGCCATATGGACTCCACCACTTGTGGATGGAGCCACCGATCCCTGGACCTCAGCCCCTGCTTCAATAGGATGTCTGCCACCACATTCCAGTTACCCAGAATGTACATTACACTCACTGACAAAACTTTCCCTCTGCCCAGAGAAGAATTAGTTGAGGCTGCCTGAACAGGGGGCACGAACATAATCCTCCCTGATGGTCGATATATGAGACCACCGCTGTGTTTTCTGTAAACACATGGTGACCTCTCAATTGAAGAAGAAAGAATTTCAGTGCTAGAAATATGGCCCACATTTCTAGGTGATTTATATGTCACTCCAGATGAGGGCCGCTCCAGAGACCGTGAGCTGGACAGCTGTCTAAGACCACGCTCCAGCCTATGAGGGAGGTGTCTGTCATTACCGCCTTGTGCTAAGATACCCCTAGAGTCTGACCCAAGGCTAGAAACTGGGGACACTTCCAAATTCTCTGAGCACGTAGGCATCGCCACATGACACTGATTACTCTCAGAGGTTTAGTCCTTGGATAAAACCCCCAGATTCTCAGCCACCACTGAATGGTCTCCTGTGCAATAGGCCCAATGGTATGAAACTGGATGCTACTGCCGTAAGCTCCAACAATCTCCATTAGAGACTGGAGGGGATGCCAAGATCCAGCTTTATCTTGCTCAATGTTGATAGGATTGACCCAACGCATGTTGGGGATAGAAATGCCCTCATCATAGTAGAATCCTTATCATCCCTAGAAAAGTTGTTCACTGTACTGTAGAAAGCATTTGAGATTCAACCAGGCTCTTCATGTGGGTGAGAACAACAACTCGATGTTGAACCTCCAGTTCCCTGGATTGTGCTAGAATTAACCAGTCATCCAGGTAGTTTAGTACACGTATGCTCTGGAGTCACAATGGAGCCAGAATGACATCCATGCACTTTGTGAAGGTGCGAGGGGATAAAGCTAGCCCGAAGGGAAGAACCCGATCTTGGTATGTGTAGCCTCCAATGCAAAACCCAGGAACTTATTGTGACTAGGCGACATTTCTATTTGGAAATATGCACCTTTTAGATTTTATCGCCACAAATCAGTCCTCAAACTGAATCTGTGGAATGATAAGTTTGGGCGTCAGCATCTTGAACCTGTATGTCCGAAGAGTACAGTTCAGATGACTCCGATCCAAAATTGGCCACATACTCCTCTATTTTTTGCAGACCAGGAAATAATGGCTGTTGTGGGCTAAAATTCTGACCACTACACAGTTATTATTATAAGTTATTTACAAAATCAAGTATACTTACAACCAATTGCCCGAGTGCAGAGTAAAGTACCACACGGAACCAGAGAGTGAGGAAAAGCAAGGCCCAAGTTTTATTGTTCTGTTCCACCACACGAGATCCACACCGTTGAGAGTCTCAAAAGTGATCTAAAAAACCAGAGCTGAAGCTCTTCTATTTATACAGTTTTCTTAGGGTCAGGATAACCCAGACATCAATATGTTTAGAGTTAGCTATCCCGGAACACCATTACTTACATCAATTGGCACTGTTGAGCGACCCTTATCACGCAGGTGCAGTTCTGGCTCCAAAATATATTTTGTCTTGTTTCACTCTTTAAAAATAACTTGACCTTGTCTGTGTCGCATCCTGACTGGATTTTCGTCGAGAACGGACACTTTCAAACACACCATCTCTACATTATGAGTAAATTTTATGTTTGCTCTACAGTTCTTTTTTTTTATAGTGCTTGCATGTACATTACCATATAATAGTTTTTCATGAAACAGAATATGAAACAGATTAATTTCTGTTTTCTGCATACACACCAGGCCTCTGTGTGTGTGTGTGTGTGTGTGTGTGTGTGTGTGTGTGTGTGTCTCTTAGTTGACCTTCTGCCTGTGTGCAGACGTACTCCACCTATGCTCTGAGGCCTGCCGCACTTAATCAAATACATGTATTGTTATCCCCCTGCACCTTGCTTATCTGTGTGTTGTGTCTTAGGTGAACATCCGTTCATACAGTCCACCAGCCCAGTGAATTCTCAATAAGATTACATATTACTCATACTAGGTCTCCCTTGTGTTTATTTCATGTATATTTTATATACAACACTGTAAAACCTCCCTCCATCAGGGAACGGGGTACATGTTCTATGGCCCCTTTGTACAAGAGGGATCCTATTTCCTGCACTAACGTCGGGCTCTGGTCTGTGCTGACTACTGTGCTGAGCATACCTCTGAATCAGGGGGGGTCAAGCTCTGAACTGGACCCAGTAACCCTTTTCCACGGTAGATAGAACCCATGGAGACACATTTGGCAGTAGTTTCCACGCAGCCAGACGGTCTTTTTGTGACATTAACTTTTCCACATTCTATTGGAGGGAAAGCATCAGATTTTCATTGTCCTGTGACAGCTTCCTGACCAGAGAACACTGAAAACTTGGTACAGACTTGGCTAGGGCAGGCCCTAGAGTAGCACTGGGGGCTAACTGCCCTAACAACCTCATGTCCCCTGATACGTCCCTCTACAGCCCCTCAGGACTGCTCCTCTTTTGTCTGCTTGGCCTTTATGACCATTCTCAGATCAGGCCAGTAGCAGGCCGTGACTATGGCTGCCCGGTTCCCCTGGCTGTCTGCAGGGGTTGGCGAGCTGCCGTACTCGCCTTCTGTGCCTCCCTCGCACTAGCGCTGGCCTGTGAACTGGACACAACAGGGAAGGAACTAGCTGAATACCGTATGTCGAGCTCATTCAGCAGGTCTGCTTGGTAGGCCTGCAACACTGCCATTGTCTGCAGTGACCCACAAGCAAGACCCACTACTGCATAGGCCTTGCCACCCAATGCCACGGTGGCCTTACATGGCTTGGATGGCAAAACCAGCCCCCCTAAATTACCTGCTGTTGATGGAGAGAGGTAGCTCGCAAATAATCAAACACTGCAGGGTTATAAATACGGCTTATGCATGGTTTTCCCCAGAAGCCTGATATTTTGTCATGCACTTCTGGGGAAAAAGGTGTTCTGCAGTGTGAGGGATTTATTTCACTGGGGAGAGAAAAAAGCTCATCCAGCCTTAGTAATCACTTCAAGCAGCTCTTTATATGCTGCTCTCAGTTTTTAGCACACCCTTCTGGCTCCTCATCATTAGAGAGGAATTATTTTTTTTTATTTTTGTGTGTGGGTTTTTTATTTTATTTTATTTATTTATTTTTAGCTTTCCATAGCGGAAGGAGGAGTTGCGACGCGAGCTCCAAAATCCAGCGTAGCATTGGACCCAGAAGACAGAGCAAGAGAGAGAGCAGCGCTCATCTCCGGCTCCTTTTCCAGATCCATACGAGATCCCCCGGACCTGAGACGGCTAGCTGCTGACCCAGATCTGCAAGGCTCTGAAACTCAACTCGCTTCGGCTTCCGAGAAGAGAGCGATTCGCAAGCGGAGCTGTCTAAGGTAAGATGTTCACAATGCGCACAGTCAGACCTCTCGAGGGCTGCTGTGGCGTGCTCCACCCATAGACACTTCACACAAAGTGTGCAGTCCTCCCCATGATGAAACTGAAGCAAGGCGTAACACTTCCTGAACTCTCTCTTTCATACTTTTCTCTCTTGCTCATTCTTTTTTTCTCTCTTTTTTTAAAGGGATAGAAAAGACCAGAGACTTTGAGAAAAAATAGAGAGGAAATGAAGAGTCTTTTTGTTTTCATTACACAAACGACCGACATGTAGTCTCACTGAAGATAATAAGGCTAATGGCGCGATTCACAGGTGTCGTTTATATATCATGCGACGTGCTTAATTGCCACGTCACCTGATCATGGCAGGCCCATAGGCATGATGTTACACAAGCTTTAGATACCAGTCACGTGTGAGGGCGCTTCCCACAGCGTTCAGCTAATGCAACGTGAAGTTCCGTTTGAAAGGGAACATCTTTGGCATTATGTAAACAAACCAGCACTTAAAGGGTTACAATTGTGAAAGTGAATGAATATTTGGTAATTATGATCAGACCTGATGCTGCTAAAAAAATTGACATCAGTGAAAGTGGAAAAAATATTAATATATAATATTTTTATGACAGTATTTGGACATGGACATTTTTGTCCTCTATGGACCTATGTGTAACTTTTTTTTAATTGGCGCACAAGGGTTAAGTTTTTGTCTATATTTTAGCTATCAGCTTGACTAACAAATGTCAAAATGTTTTTATTGACTGCACCAGCCATGTGAACTTTAATAGATATGATGCACAGCTATAATTTGGGCTTTCACCGAATCTAACTGTATGAAGTATTTCTTCCTGTTCCAGTGTGCCAGTTCAGAATAACAACATGGATGCCAAGCTACTTGAATGCAAAAAAAATTGACAAGTGCCAGGGCTTCCCTCTTTTTTCTCACTGCCTATCTCTCTCTCTCTGTCTCTCTCACTGAGATGTGCATAAATAGATGGGCAAGGGGCCTTACTGGCTGACAGGCTTTGAATAAATTTACACTTATTTCACTCTTTTATTGAAGTGAAATGCAGCATGTTGATCCAGTCCCTTAGGTTTCAGAGAGCAGCAAAAAGTACATTTTATCATATTATTCTGAAGCTATGAGTCATAGGCAAAGCGGTCATTTACAAATCTTTGCACAAGTCCATGATCTGTGTATGGGGATGAAAGATTGCATACTGTGTACAGGTCATAATCGATTCTAGCAGTGTCCATGCTTAAATCCTACTCCAACTCTACAAGTGTTCAGTTCAGTGCTTCAGATTTCTGTGTGTGTGTGTGTGTGTGTGTGTGTGTGTGTGTGTGTGTGCATGCATGTGGATTCTGCTTTCCCCTAGAAGCCTGGCATGTAATTTATTTAGCCAGTCCTAGCCCTGACGCCTACACCTCTCGAAGTGTCATTGGGTGTGTGAGCAGGAAATTTGGAGGCCTTGGTTGTGAAAAAGATTGCAGCAGGGCTGTAGTAAGGGGGGGGGGGTGTCTAGGAAAGTAAAGAGAAGAGGTTGAGTGCGGCATGGATGAGTGGATAAATGGTGTGAGGCAATTTTCCATGGCTATGTGTCTAATGCCTTAAGAGCAAGGCTAATGCGCTTGTACATTGCTGCTTCTGTTTCCTGCCAGAACACAGATACCAGGGACAGGCTGATGAAAGCAGGAGGAAGGAGCAAAAGAAGGGAGGGAAGGGTAAATGAAGGAAATTAACAATCGCCGTCAGACGAGGGTGACCACTGCTTATCGTTACATTGTAGTCTATTTCTCTCCTCTTAATACAGTACAAGTGTGGAGGTTTACACCTCCTGGGCATCTTTGTTCAAC
The DNA here is from genome assembly GCF_023375685.1 of Ictalurus furcatus. Taxonomy (NCBI): domain Eukaryota; kingdom Metazoa; phylum Chordata; class Actinopteri; order Siluriformes; family Ictaluridae; genus Ictalurus; species Ictalurus furcatus. The sequence continues at coordinate 15,448,812 of NC_071278.1, forward strand.
AGACACCTCCCTTCTGTTGTTACATCTCAATCTATTTTCAGTGGATGCAGATGAATAATTTACATTGGGGTAATTTATCTTGTATGAAAGCCTCTTTAGCTAAGACAAGATTTGAATGAGGAACTAGGATATGGTGGGAGGCCACAGTGCATAGATTATGTTTCTTTGACCTAAAGAAAAAATGTACCAAATCTAAGCTAGCACAAACTACCAGAGCAATAAGGGAAGCTGTCCTGTTTCCAGACTAGGTGAGGGGGCCCAAGGAGGTGTAGTAGTCCATTGACACACAGAATGGTCTGAAACACACCTATTTGATAAAACTACACTCTGTGATCAAAAGTATGTGAACTGCTGACCTTCACACCCATATCTAGGCCTTCCCCAAACTCTTGCCACAAAAGTGGAAGAATTGGAACAATTTTCTAGAATATCTCTGTATGCTGCAGCATTAAGATTTCCCTGCACTGGAACTAAGGGGCCCAAACCTGTTCCATCACAATGCCCCATGCACAAAGAGAGGTCCAAAAAAACATGGTTTGCCAAGGTTGGAGTGGAAGAACTGAAGTGGCCTGCACAGAGCCCTGACCTCAACACCACTGAACACCTTTGGGATGAATTGGAATTGCCTTCCCAGAGTGGAGATTATTATAAAAGCAAAAGGGGGAACTAAATCTGAAAGAGGATGTTCAAAAAGCAAATTATGGGTGTGATTGGTCAGATGTCCACACACTTCTGGCCAGATGTGTGTATAATGGTCTAGGTCTCTGCATTTTTTGCAACTCATAAGTTAATATTTCTATAATTTTGTAAAAAAAAAAAAAAATCCTCACCAAGAACTTCCATATGCACGAAAATGTAGTGACTAATTAGAGTCATTTTCTCATATGTACTGGGTCCCTGGCTATTATGCTATGATCAAATGACAAACTTAATTGCAAAATTTTGAGGTTTTTCTCAGATCAGCTCTCTTTATTTTGATGGTTCACATGGACAACTGTAAGTGACCCATATCACTCTTTAATGGGAACACACATCTTTGAACACATATGAATGTCCATTTCACTGCAAAAAAAAAAGATATATAAAACTATAATAAAAATCTATTTAATACTGGCAAATGTATCTAATATTTCTTATTATGAGATAATATTATTATGAGCCTGTTTGTAGGTGCTTTTACCCACTTCAATGTATAAAATTAAAAAAATATCTGCCAAAAGAACAAATCTATTTTAAGCTTGAAATTAGTATATTTGGTTTATTGTAATCTTATAATAAGAAACAACAAAAAAAAATTAGTTAAATATTTTTGATTGGCTAAAATGTAATTTTTAACAGGTTTTTCATTAGTTCATGTCATGCATAACAAATAACAAAAAACGTCATATTTGTGAGGCAATCCATCTCAGTAGAAGCAACAGTTTACTCTGGAGGTCAGCAAACAGGTTGTCAGGTGTACATGATCAGGTTTGGAAGGCGAAAAAGGCCAGATGGCTAGCTTTTGCTGTTTTGCCACTATTGTTGGCACTGTTGTGCTAAGTGATGTCTGGGTATGGGAGAGGAGCCAGCAACAGTGGGACCACAGTGTGGAGGAATTCATATGGGCGTGTATTTCTTTTGTATTGTAGCCACGTTAATTTTTTCTACTAATTATCAAATATATCACCAATTACCCAATTTTGCTGCCTTTTGTTGCATCTGCTGCCAGCAAGTCTAGTCCTTCTTCTTACTAATTTGTATGCTAGACATAACCTTAATATATACCATGACCATGTTTGAATCAATGCCAAAATGTAATCAGTTCATCTGGTGATAGCAAGAAAAGGTCCATACTGTACAAATCCAAAATTCAAGCCACTTATTTTTAAGATATTGCACTAACAAGAATTTCTTGTTAGGTGGATTGACAGACTGACTGATTTACAGATGGCATAAATCTTAGATCAGCATGAGTTCCTGAACATGAATGTGTAAGCAGCATCTCTGTATGACAAGCAAGAAAGACTCTGCGAAAAGAAAAATTATTTCAGTCAGTTGACCATGTTCTGACCTTGACCCTGCTTGGATAAATTCCAGAATTGAGTGACAGAGGCATACAAATCACACCTGTATCACAGCAAGGCAGAAAATCTTATTTGTGTTATTTCACCTGGTAATGTCAATGGAGCCTTAGTTACTTTCATTCATTAGGCTGCATAAGTCAGAAGAAAAGAAAAAAGTATGTATGTGTCCACAATAAGAGATATACAGTCGTTTGTTCCTGGGTCATTTATGAGTTATGTTTCCTTGGCAGGCCTTTCAAAATGGGCCTTCTAAAATGCATGGCAGGTCTGTTTATAGACAGGAAAACAATAAACTGTGAATGTTCAGAAGCATGTCCTTTTTGTTCTCACTTTTATTACACATTTAAAAACAGCTCATTGTAGCAGGCTCTTACATCATTCACATCTGTATATCTGGTTATGACAGTATTGATCTGTTTACACTATTTTAAGGAATCCACTAGACTGATAAAATTTTTTCTTCATGCCCCTATGACCAATATTTAGTAATTATTTGTGACATTCATAGGTCACAGCTAGCAAATGGAAAGAAACCCTTCATCCAGTAAAGGTGCAAGAAGATTGTTTATTGACTCCCATAAAAAGTTGTTGTCAGAGATTCCCCTCATGCCAAACGCCGGAGTGAGCAGTGAGCTCAGCATCCCAAAGCGTGTCAGCACACACTTCAGGGTTTTTTACTTTGTTTACTGTTTCACGTGTGTTTGTTTTGGCTGCTGTCCTATCTCCGCCCCTGTATTGTTACTGGTTGTCATCCCAATATGTCATCAATCTCATCAGCTGTTCTTGTTTCCCTTTTTAATTAGTTTGCATATTTAAACCCCTGTGTTCTAGGCATTGTTCTAATACGTTTCTGTGTTTTGCTGCCAGAGCCATACCAAGACTTTGATCTTCGTTTTTGTTTCATGGTTTTTGATCCAGTTTTCATTCTCGTTTACGATTCTCATCTAAGCCCTGTTTTGCCTGTTTGCCAATCGCCTGATCTTGTGCCTGTTTTGTGACCTTGATATTGCTCTACAATTTTGCATTTTGTCTGCCTGCCTCTCTTCAATAAAAGTTTAACTGCACTTGCATCGGTCTAAACCCACGTTACATGACAGTTGTGCTTTATTATTTTTTAAAATAACTTTTCAGTATATAATCCAATGTTTTAAATACATTACTGACTGCAGTATAGATGCCAGCAAAATCCCTTTATGTTGCAATTGACTTTGTATTTTCCATTTATTCTACCCTTCACATTTAAAATGCTTCTGATAGCAACACAACAGCACTTGCTATTACCAGTAAGCCAGCTATTTGCTCCAGTACATCTTTGGTTTGTGGCACTTGTAATAAATAGACAGCAGTGGGGGATTGTGGGTTGGGAAGCATCACAAGGACAAGGCTGGGAATTCAGTAAGACATTATACTCAGTTCACCTCATCTCTACACAAAGCATTGACATTTCCAAGTGATGCTGGCACAAATGCTGGTCCTACTTGAGAGCACATGTTTTATTGATCAGTCTGAACCTGGCTGTTCTCTCCACAAACACTTGCGTATACATGCCCACCCACACACACATACTTATGCATGACTGGATTTAATGTAATGGTTGTAACAGTGATTATAATTCTTCAAGTGGCTATTAAGCAGCGTGAAAAACTCATACAGCTTCAGAGTAGATCATATAATTAGCATTTTCACAGCTTCTTGCAGGCCCTAATAGCTTTGATAATAGCATGTGCTAATAGCATGTGCTTTCTGTGAAGTCTTTGGATTCTGAATACTCAAAACTTAATGTGTCACTTCACAACATCATTATTAAATAATATCTTCTTAATTGTCACACATCTGCTTCCTTTATCAAAATAATATGGATGTAAAGAGACTTTTAATTGATTCATACATTAAGATTTAAAAAAACAATGGTTGTATTTCAAAGAAAAGTGGAGTTATAGTGAGGCGGAACAGGAAAAATGCTGTTTCTTTACACAGTAGATGGGTTTTATGTTACAAGGGCGTGTCAACTGAAAACGTTACATGCGTAACCCCGTTCCCTGAGAAGGGAATGAGACATTGCATTTAGCATAACAGAATGGGAAGCGCCTTGCGCGCGTGACCGGTATCTGAAGCTTGTGTAAAATCATGCCTCTACTTATAGGCCTGCCATGATCAGGTGATGTGGCAATTAAGCGCATCGCATGATATATATATGGCACCTGTGAACCACACCGCCAGCCTCTATTATCTGAAGCGAAGACGCAATTCACAGGCCTGCCCTGGTATGACAGAGCTATGCAACATCTCGTTCCCTTCTCAGGGAACAGGCTTACATGCGTAACCCCGACATTCCCTTTCAAAGGGAACTTCGACGTTGCATTTAGCATAACAGTATGGGAACGGGAATACCCACTCAGTCATACCGAGGGTACGGCCTGTTCAAAAAGACCCAAGCCCGAGGGTCACTGGAACACACTCGAGCCCAGGGTGGAATGAATATCCAGGCTGTAATAACGCGAGAATATGTGTGGCGTAGACCATCCTGCAGCAGCACACACATCCCGCAAGGTGCATCCTCTCTTGTTCCGGTGTGAGGAACGGAGGTGGGCAGAAAGCCTGCATCACCACAGTGTGGGCAGCCGATGTCGGCACTTTAGGAATATAATCCGGCCTAGGATACAGGAAGGCCTTGGCTACTCCAGGGGCAAAGTCAAGGCAGGAAGGGGCAACAGAGAGAGCTTGTAGACCTCCCACTCGCTTGAGAGATGTCAGAGCTACCTTTAGAGTCAGAAGCTTCTCAGAGGCTGACTCTAAGGGCTCAAATGGGGCCCCTGACAGACCTTCCAGGAACACAGAAAGGTCCCAGGAAGGTATGCGCGGCCTGCAGATGGGCCTCAGCCGTCTGACACCATGCATGAACCTCGAAGTTAGAGGATGTTGCCCCACAGAGGCTCCACCAACCGGGGCGTGGCTGGCCAAAACAGTGGCCACGTAACCCTGATTGTAGAAGGAGCCAACCCTGCTGAGAAACGTTCTTGGATGAAACTCCAGGACTGTAGCTATTGCACAGTTAATTGGGTCTAGCTGATGTTCCTCACACCACAAGACAAAAAGCCAACACTTGAGTGCATACAATTTCCTTGTGGATGGTGCTCTAGCATTTAACATGGTCTCTACAACCTCAGTTGTGAGACCAGAATCTATGAGCTGGAGCCCCTCAGGGGCCAGACCCACAGTTTCCATAGTTCTGGCAGAGGGTGATAAATCAGCCCTCCGGCTTGAGACAGTAGATCCCTGCAGATCTCCCAAGGAATACCATTGAGCAGGAAAATTATCTCCGAGAACCATATTCGAGCTGGCCAATAAGGTGCTACTAGCAGCAGACGTAGACAGTCTTGGCGAACTCTCGCTAGAACTTGTGGGAGCAGAGCGATCAGGGGAAAGGCATATAGACGTGACCTCGGCCACGTGTGCACCATGGCGTTCAGCCCCAATTGTGCGGGAGGAGTGAGGGCGAACCACAGCGGGCAGTGTGTTGTCTCCTTGGAGGCGAACACATCCACTTCCGCTTGTCTGAACCTCCGCCATATGGACTCCACCACTTGTGGATGGAGCCTCCAACCCCCGGGCCTCAGCCCCTGCCTCGACAGGATGTCTGCCCCTGCATTCCGGCTGCCCGGAATGTACATTTCACTCACTGACAAGAACTTTCCCTCTGCCCAGAGAAGGATTAGTTGCACCTGCCTGAACATGGGGTGTGAACGTAACCCTCCCTGGTGGTTGATATTTAAGACCACCGCTGTGTTGTCTGACACAACTAGCACATGGTGGCCTCTCAACTGAGGAAGAAAGAATTTCAGTGCTAGGAATACGGCCCACATCTCTAGGCGATTTATATGCCACTCCAGATGAGGGCTGCTCCAAAGACCGTGAGCTGGACAGCCATTTAAGACTGCACCCCAGCCCGTGAGGGACGCGTCTGTCATTACCGTCTTACGATAAGGAGACGCCCCTAGATTGTGACCCGAGGCTGGAAACTGTGGGCACCTCCAAATACTCAGAGCACGTAGGCATCGCTGTGTGACCCTGATTTCTCTGAGGTTTCATCCTTGGATGAAACCCCCGACTTTTCAGCCACCACTGAAACGGTCTCATGTGCAATAGGCTCAATAGTATGACATTGGCTGCTGCTGCCATAAGGCCCAACAGTCTCTCGTAGAGACTGGAGGGGATGCCCAGACCTAGCTTTATCTTGCTCAAAGTTGATAGGATCAATCCTACGCGTGTTGGGGATAGAAACGCCCTCATCGTAGTAGAATCCCATATAACCCCTAGAAAAGTTGTCCTCTGCAGTGGAGAAAGCATACTTTTCTTGAGGTTCAACCTGAGCCCCAAGCTCCTCCTGTGGGCAAGAACAACATCTCAATGTTGAACCGCCTGTTCCCTGGATCGTGCTAGAATTAACCAGTCATCCAGGTAGTTTAGTACACGGATGCCCTGGAGTCACAAGGGAGCCAGAGCCGCATCCATGCACTTTGTGAAGGTGCGAGGGGATAAAGCTATCCTGAAGGGAAGAACCCGAAATTGGTATGTGTTGTCTCCAAACGCAAACCTCAGGAACTTCCTGTGGCTGGGCGATATTCCTATGTGGAAATATGCATCTTTCAGATCTATCGTCACAAACCAGTCCTCGAACTGAATCTGTGGCACGATAAGTTTGGGCATCAGCATCTTGAACCTGTATGTCCGAAGAGAACGGTTCAGATGATGCAGATCTAAAATTGGCCATATACTCCCATCTTTTTTGTGGACCAGGAAATAACGGCTGTAAAAACCTCCCTCCCTTAGGGAACGGGGTACATGTTCTATGGCCCCTTTGTCCAAAAGGGAACTTACTTCCTGCGCTAACGTCAGGCTCTGGTCTGTGCTGACTACTGTGGTGAGCACACCTCTGAACCGGGGGGGTCAAGCTATAAACTGGACCCGGTAACCCTTTTCTACGGTAGACAGAACCCATGGAGACACATTTGGCAGTAGTTTCCACGCTGCCCAATGTTCTTTTAGTGATGTTAACTATTCCACATTCTATTGGAGGGAAAGCATCAGATTTTCATTGCCCTGTGACAACTCGCTGACCAGAGAACACTGAAAACTTGGGGACCACCTTGGCTAGGGGAGGCCCTACAGTAGCACTGGGGGCTACCTTCCCTAACAACCTCATGTTCCCTGATACGTCCCTCCACAGCCCCTCAGGACTGCTCTTCTTTGCCTGCTTGGCCTTTATGATTCTCAAATCAGGCCTAGTAGCAGACTGCGACTGTGTCCGCCCGGTTCCCCTGGTTGTCTGCGGGGGTTGGAGGGCTGCCATACTCGCCTTCTGGGTCTCCCTCGCACTAGTGCTGGCCTGGGCTCCACTCGTGGATGCCCGGGTGAGCTCGAGACAACAGGGAAGGAACTGGCTTTTTTGTTGCAGGCCTACCAAGCTCTGCTTGGTAGGCCTGCAACACTGTCATTGTCTGCAGTGATCCACAAGCAAGACTACTACTGCATAGGCTTGCCCACCAATGCCACGGTGACCTTACATTTTGGATGGCAAAGCCGGCCCCCCTAATTACCTGCCGTCGATGGAGAAAGGTAGCTCGCAAGCGCCTCCTCCACCTTCAGCATAGCTAAATAGCCATGCCGTTCATTCCCCACAATGGCCGAATTATACAACATTGTGGGGTTATAAATATGGCTTATGCATGGTTTTCCCTCAGAAGCCTGATATTTTGTCATGCATTTCTGGAAGAAAGGGGAGTTTCTGCAGTGTGAGGGATTTACTTTCACTGGGGAGAAAAGGCTCAGCCAGCCTCAGTAATCACTTCAAGCAGCTCTTTATATGCTGCTCTCAGTTTTTAGCACATCCTTCTGCCTCCTCGGAGTCAGAGAGGAATTATTACTATTATTTTTGTGTGGGGTTCCCCCCCCACACTTTTTTCCCCTTTTGGCTTTCCATAGCGGAAGGAGGAGTCGCGACACGAGCTCCAAAATCCAGTGGAGAGCCGAACCAGAGCAAGAGATAGAGCAGCGCTCATCTCCGGTTCCTCTTCCGGATCCATAAGAGATCCCCCGAACCTGAGACGGCTAGCTGCCTCGGCAACGGTCGGCCCAGATCGGCGAGGCTCTGAAACCCAACTCGCTTCGGCTTCCAAGAAGAGCGCGAGCCGAGCTGCTTAATGTAGGCATTACCATGCGCAGCCTCTCGAGGCTGCCATCGCATGCTACACTCCTGAACACTTCACCCAGAAAGTGTGCACTACTCCAGTGTTGAAACGGGAGCAGGTGTAACACACTTCCTGAATTCTTTCTCGCTCATTACTTCCCTCTCTTTTCTTTTCTTTATGTCACACTTTTAAGGTTTTCATTTGACTCAACCTCAAATTTATCTGAAACATGATTTGATGGTTTTTTGTTATTTATCTGAAACATGTACACATTGTTGTGAAGTTATGTTTAAAATGTCTTTTACCTTTGCCTATCCCTCTTTTGGCTGCTTTAAACAAAATATAAAAATGTGGGAATTTTTTTTTTTTTTTTTTACTATACTGCATTTAAGTCAAATGAATTGACAACAAATGAAGACAAACTGCATAATAAAGGTAGAGATCTTGCAAAAGCAGTCAAGTTCATAAATGACTGGAACAATAACCAGGTTTTAATCATGCATTCATATTATGTTATATGAATTTACTCATTAATAAATCAGGGGTTCTTATATAAGTGTTTCTTATATCAGGGGTTCTCTATTTTCTTTTATGCCAGTGACACCATTTTAGTGCCCAGTAATTTCTGCAGGCCTGGAATTGTAGGCTTACTACTTTATGGTGCATTACTAGTGCAAAATCCACAGAATGTTAGTCATTATTTGAAAATTTTATTAATTCAAGTTAATTGAATTAACCAAGCCAGAGTACAAACTGCTGCAGTAGGCTATGGGCTGAAATATAACCCATGTGCTGTTTAGATTATGGGAATACACTGCAAAACAGATTATATTATATTTATAGCTAGAAATTACAAAAATAGATCAACAACAACAACAACAACAACAACAACATCATCAACTACAATAAAATGAAACAAAATCTTGGTGCCTGCATCAACTTCTCCACATTTAGTGGAACTTGATTAATATTGAGTATTTGATGCAGTGCTGCTGCAGTCTGGAGTAAAATTGGTTTAAGCAGGGCTCCAAATCAAATAAATACACTCTTCTCATGAAATTTTGGTATCAACAGTTTTAATTTTTATTTTAAAATATTCAATAGTAAACTAAAATAAATAAACAAACAAACAAACAAATAAAAATGCAGCGTTAAACTGATCGCTTACAGCACATTTCCTTCATCAGGGAGATTTTGAGACTGAATACCTTACTTCATCATATATTGACACTAAATGCCAGTTAGTGTCTGTTAGTGACTGTTAAATGGCATTTATGGGGCAGAGAAAAGAAAAGAGCTCTTTTAGTCTTTGGTATCATACCAACAAATCCTCTGCATTCAGATACCCTTGGTGTTGGATGTAATAACAGCTGGCTTGTACATGACTGTATTTCTGGGCATTTAGCCAGCCATCTGAAGTATAAGAAGTGTAACTCTAACATAAAGGTAGACGGTATGCTATATATTCCCTACTCCCTAAAGTTCTTATCCTGTCCCATAGCCTGTGCACATTTTTGCTATATTCCACTTTATGTTAAACTTACTGACTAGGTCAACACCACTACCAACATTTGAACACATACACATACATGTAAATATCTCTGCACAATAGTTAATTGGTGAAACTACTTGGTGGCAAATGGTTGCTAATTAATCTTTTCTCTCTCTTTCAGCTGAAAAAGTACCCCTTTTTGCCAAAAATGCACTGTTTTTAACCATTTAACTGAAATATTTAAGCACAATGGTAAACATAATCACTTTTAAGCCTTCAATTTTTCAGTGGGATCCCTAATAAATATAGCCAAGTGATGTCCACTATATACTTGTCTAATGTTAGCTAAGTCAAACATAGATTTTATTTCACAGTACAGACATAAATTGAGAGCACAGCAGATTTCAAGCTGCAAAACTGAGACAAGACAAGTGATTAATGTGAGGAGGTGGAAAAGGACGGGTCTTCCTGGGGTGTCAGTTAATACAGGGCAGTTCAAAACTCCTACAGTGCAAGTAATTCCAGATTCATATGTTGATTTTTATTAGGGGAAAAAACTGAATGCGTTTTTTAAGTATTTCTGAGTGATTGTAGTAATTGTAGTACTCTGGTGTAAAAATGCTCTTAAAATGTTCTTAACCAAATTGCATAAAAGTTGGCAGGTCTGATAATGCAGCCTAGCATGCTTAGAGGGAACTAAAAAGAGGAAATTCATTATATGGATGAACGTTTAAAGAATGCAACAGTGTGACATTTTGAGAAAATCAGTCTAATTAAATTCATTCCCTATGCACTAGTATACACTGTGTGGACTAATAACACAGAAGCACTATCTCTTCTTACCTTACTTGTTTCTAATGTTCTCTTTTGTTAGTAGTCCTGTTGGTAAGCGTGAGTGCTTATTCTTTTTAAAATGCTTATGTATTTAAAATATTCATGAATTGATACAAGGACTTAATTACTGTACATGATAGCAAACTGTGACAAAACAATCATTTAAACAATGATCAGATTGCTAAAACATACATTTAATGTACATTTAGCCTGTGAGCTATTAATATTAAACTCAGATATAGAAAGTAACAAAGTGTTGTAGCTGATACTGCTGTGATTCAGATCTGTACTCTGTCCTACCTTCAACATTATTAATGCTGTAACTCTTAAAGAACGCAACATGTTATTCCTAGAGATGAACTTCATAATCTCAGTAAATATTTGTTACTATTGCTATCCACTGCATCCATTTGTGTAATCCATGTTCATAATAAAATACATTTGCTAATGGTATAAATTACCTATGAAATGCATGCCAAAATTTTTAAAACAATGCTCAGTTAATGTATTAGTAAGTTAGCTGTTTGTGTAACAGCAATTAAGCAGTAAACACAATGAAAAATGTATGCACAGTTTGGTTCACATAGACCACAGTTGTAAGTGTGTGAAAAATATATATATATATAATGGCTTGATAATGCCTTAAAAATATTGACTCTGGTTTAATTTTTTATTTGTTAAGTAGCTAATTGCTACACATTTAAAAATGTAATCTGCTATAGATTTGAGTTTGAATTTGTTCACTCTTTAAAAAGAGTACAAAACATTTGGAAAGTGGGCTGTAAAAGTACATATCTGCCAGTGGTAGAGCTCAAGTAAGAAATGAATGCCAGAAGTTTGACATGTGTGTTCACTGCATTTTGAGTCACAGCAATGAAAAATAATGCACAGAGTGTTGTTGTGCTAACAGTTTGAAAAGTTTTGAAAAAGTAAACTTGGTACTGAAAAATGCTTGCTAGCAAAGTTTTTAAAAAACTGCAATAATAATAATAATAATAATAATAATAATAATAATAATAATAATAATAATATCAACAACAATAATAATAATAATAACCGCCATCATCATCATAATGAGATAAGTTGATTATTGGAACACTTTTTTTGGCCACAATTAGGGTGCATGTGGAGGCAGTGAGTTTACTAAATTACACAGTTAATCATGGATTTTGAGACCTTATTGGAGTGCCAATTTGTAATTTCCTTTAGATGGTCTAAATCAACTTTCTACACAAGACCTCTAATGAACTTTATTGCTTGTACCTTTGCAAGACGTTGCTAATTAACTAAGATTTAACAATAACAAAGATTACCCTCATTGAGTCATTCTTTTTCTTATGAAATAAAAGAGACTTCTTTTTACACACCATAATTGATGGCTATTGAGGAATGTTTTATGGCTTGAGCACAGAGCTATTACACATCACATAATGTACACTATAGTCTAGTTCTTAAATGCTTCTCCAGTGTTTATCAATTTCTCTCCTGAACACTACACATGGTGAAACACTGCTGTGTTTTATTTGGAAGTGACTATTGCATATTTTATTCAAAAAATTAATTTATTTTAGGACCTTGTATACAGGTATTTTGCACCCTGGGTCTAGGAGAAATGTTATTACATCTCACTGTGTATTGCACACTGTATATGGCTGTGATGACAATAAAGACTCTTGACTTGACTTGACCATTGTGAAATTAGTATAATTGCAATTTTGTTTGGTAAACTACTGTTCCTTTCTCTATTAAATATACATTCCCAGAATGTCTCCAAAAAAAACAACAACAACAAAAAAAAAACTTTAAGCTATTATAAACAAGCTCAAGAAAGAAAGGTACATTATTAACATAGTTTTAAATTACTTATTTACTTAAGCACACTCTCGGTCTGTCACATAAGTAAAGAAGCCATGCTGTCAGTGTCAATTACACCCACAGCCTGAGTAAAGCCTTTTCCATTCGATCAAGCATATCAGCTGCCCCATCTCTCACTCATTAATGAAAGGATCAATACGCCACGCATCTATGTGTGTTTTACTGAGAAAAGGGAAGTCAGTCCTGTCTGACATTACTGCAGAACAAATAACTCATTCCTCAGCAAACCAAACACCTCTGTCCAGTCAGACATTTGAGTGAACAAATATCCAACAGTACCTCTACTTAAAAAAAAAAACTTTCCATTTGATTTACAGTACACAGTATTTCTAACATTTGAAGGTGCAAACCATTTTTATTATGACACAAAAGTTCATTAAACAAAAAGCTGATAAAATTGTTGGTTGCATAAATAGTCAAATAGGCTTTGTACTGCTTCTCCCATCTGTATTGTGGCTCTCCAGCTCCTTCAGAATTATTGTTTCTGACTAATACTCTCCTAACCCAATGATTTACTTTTGGTGGCGAGCTTCATTTATACAGAGTTACATTTTTAATAATGGATTTACTGGCACCCTGTTGGATGTTCAAAGTTTGGGATTTAACAAAAATATAAAATAAACAAACCATAGTAGTTAATTGGTTTTCATGATGTTGTTTGTTTAGGTATGTTCTCTAACAAATTGTGGGACCTTCTAGAAACAGAGGTCACAGTTGAATAATATGGGCTATTTTGTGCAGATATGTAATCCAAATTAAGTCCATTTCAGTTCCAGGATATAAGACTACAAAATATGGAAGAGGTTGTAAATACTTATCTAAGTCACTGTATTAATAATTTTATATAGAGTGGGGTCCAAAAAAATCTAAATTTCTGTTGTTGTTGTTGTTGTATTCATTTATAACTAGAAATAAACAAAAGATGTTGAATTATTTAAATAAATAAAAACAAAGAAAACTAAATGCCCAAAATCTTTGAAAGATTTGTTTATCGCTAATTAAATTTATGCGAATTTTGACATTGTGGCATTTGTAGCTCCTTTGTACAAAAGGTCAGATATTCCTTGAAATTCATATAAATAATCTAATAATATAATAATAACAATATAATATAATATAATTTGTAATTAAGCATCTATCCATCCATCCATCCATCCATCTGCTACCGCTTACTCCTTCTTCAGGGTCGTGGGGGAACCTGGAGCCTATCCCAGGGAGCATCGGGCACAAGGCGGGGTACACCTTGGACAGGGTGCCAGTCCATCACAGGGCACACACACATACACACTCACACACCCATTCATACACTACGGACACTTTAAACACGCCAATCAGTCTACCATGCATGTCTTTGGACTGGGGGAGGAAACCGGAGTACCCGGAGGAAACCCCCGCAGCACGGGGAGAACATGCAAACTCCGCACACACATGGCCCCGGCGGGAATCGAACCCCGGACCCTGGAGGTGTGAGGCAAACGTGCTAGTAATTAAACATTTTGTATTAAAATTTGTTAAGCTTGCAAAGTAGAAGCATTTTCTTTTGTGGTCTCAGACTTTTGGACACCACTGTATGTCACTGAGTGAAAGAATGTACTATGCCTGACTGATTTCACTATTCTATTAGTGTGCCATGGACAAGTTGGTAGCAGGTAACATTCGAGTCAATATCTCCTTATTGATCAGGTGTTATTACCGTAGCAAATCAATCTTACTATTTGTGGTTGGTTATGGAGACCATAACAAAATTAGCAAAGAAAAACCACTGCAAATGCTATAGACTAGCTCCATGCGAATCAATTCCTGCTGACAGTGATAAAAATTTACTGACAGAATAACCTGCATGCTGCAGACTTACTCATGATATTGTGAACGTTTAGAGATTTGTACACTAGCTAACAAGCATTATTCACTGCTTATTTTTATGTTTTGAAATTAGTTAATTATTTTTTAATAGTTTACACATTTATTCCATTATTTTCTTTCCAGGATTCAAGTCAAGTTCAAGTTCAAGTGGCTTTATTGTCATTTCAACCATATACAGCTGGTACAGTACACAGTGAAACAAACAACGTTCCTCCAGGACCATGGTGCTACATAAAACAACACACTAACCACAAGACAACACAGAACTAAATAAGATCTACACATTCTACACAAAGTGCATGTTCAATTACAAGCACAATACTACATCTTTCCTCTGTAGAATGTACAAGGCACCACTGTATATGCATCAAGCTTTTACAATCTACTTCATATTTGTCTGAGTATGTGGCCAATAATCATAAACAGTCCACCTCCACAAGGAAAACTATATAGAAATAAGTGTGGAAAATTTGCTCAAGCAATGGGAACAGTGAAATGCCAGATTATGCAAATCACAAATGCATGTTTGACATAACCTGTTTGAACCTACTAGCTTTCTTTCCTCAGACACCAGCCAAGCATAGAGGTTATCCACTATCTCTTTTGTTTGGCCCAATTTGATATGAGAAAACCAACTAAAATACAGCACTGCTCAAAATCACTGTTATTGATGATTGACATATTCTCACATGGCCTCACTTCTTGTTTGGCATCTTGATGGTCATATTTATAGGCCTGTCATGGTTAGAGAGTTTTGAGAATCCATTATCTCTGTACAACCTCTGTGAGGCAAAGTCTGGAGATGCTTTAACATAGCCCTTTATCAGTGTCAGTTTCTGACCACAGCACTGCTGCTCACTGAATGGGTTTTCAGCAGTGCTAATGAGGTGTTTAAAAATCTCAGCAACTCATAACAGTGCAATGGTCACTACCATGTAAATGTCAGTTTAGAACGGTCTACCATGATCTCTATGGTCAGTGGTGGTTCAATGGTGGTCCCTGTTCTGTGATATGAGGTAGACAGTGACCAATAAACTGTGAGTAACAAAAGTTGGCCTATATCAGTAATTGTATAGGTACATGTAATTAAACTTAGAATTCTGAATGTCCTCAGAATTTAAACTGCATACTGTATATCTCTTTAATTATACAACAGTTAGTTCCGTTCCACAAATATGATTCGTTGAGCAGCATTCCAAAAATGCTTATATTTACTATAAGCTCACTGGGACATTTCACTGTGTAAAATTCCACTTCCTAGTTCAAAATGGTTACTACTGTACTGTTATCGATATCATCAGCGGACATGGTGAACAATCATTTTTAGGAATGAAACTTTTGCCTTAAAATATAAAAGCTTCTCAGATGAAGATAAAAAGGAAGTTAGGACTGCAATTTTAGGAAGCACTTTGAACAGAAGCACCTTTAACTGGAATGCACTGTAGATGGTTGAGCGAAGAAAGGAAATCTAACAAGATGGGTGGAATGAAGTAATGATTTGATTTCTCATGTTTTAGGAGATATCATAGTTAATTTTCTTCACCACATGAGTAGATTTTTTTTTTGCAAATGAGGTCGTAGAGACCATGTTGAACGCTAGAGCACCATCCACGAGGAAATTGTATGCACTCAAGTGGCGACTATTTGTCTCGTGGTGTGAGGAACATCAGCTAGACCCAGTGAACTGCATAACAGCTACAGTCCTGGAGTTCTTACAAGGATATTTCTCAGCAGGGTTGGCTCCTTCTACAATCAGGGTCTACATGACCGCCATTCCGGCCAGCCACGCCCCTACTGATGGAGCCTTTATGGGGCAACATCCTCTAACTTTGAGGTTTATGCATGGTGTCAGGTGGCTGAGACCTATCTTCAGACCATGCATATATATACCTTCCTGGGACCTTTCTGTGGTCCTGGAAGGTCTGTCAGGTGCCCCATTTGAGCCCTTAGAGTCAGTCTCAGAGAAGCTTCTGACTCTAAAGGTAGCTCTTTGGCTGGCCCTGACATCTCTCAAGCGAGTAGGAGATCAAAAAGCTCTCTTTGTTGCCCCTTTCTGCCTTGACTTTGCCCCTGGATTAGCCAAGGCCTTCCAATATCTAGGCCGGATTATATTCCTAAATTGCCTATGTCTGCTGCCCAGCCAGTAGTGTTGCAGGCTTTCTGTCCTGCTTTGTTCCTCACACCGGAACAAGAGAAATTCCTTACTGTGTCCAGTAAGGGCTCTCTGTACTTACATCCATTGCTCCAGCCAGTGGCATAAGTCGGAGCAGCTGCTGGTCTGCTTTGGTGGTGACAGTAGAGGTGATGCTGTGTTGAAGCAGCACATCCCTAATTGGATAGTGAAAGCAATCTCTATCACTTATGGAGCGTGTGGTCTCGCTACGCCTCTGGGCATAAGGGCTCATTCCAGTGGGGTGGGGGGGAGGTCACCTCCTCGAAGGCTTTGTCTTAAAGGAGTACTCTTGCAGTCACCTTCGGGCTCAGACCTTTTGAAAAGGCCATGCCCTTAGTATGATGGAGTGGGTATTCTCCATGCCCTTAGTATGATGGAGTGGGGTTCCCACAACGTAAAGCTCACGCAAGGTTGAGTTCCCTTTGAAAGGGAATGCCTGGGCTATGCATGTAACCCTGTTCCCTGAGAAGGTAATGAAACATTGCATAGCTTTTTTATACTGGGGCATTCCTGTGAACTGCGTCTTTGCTTCAGATAATAGAGGATGACAGCGAGGTTCACAGATGCTGTTTTTATATCATGCGACACGCTTAATTGCCACGTCACCTGATCACGACAGGCCTATAAATAGGCACAATGTTACCCAAGCTCCAGATACTGATCACGTGGAACGGCGCTTCCCACAGCTTAAATCTCATGCAATGTCTCGTTCCCTTCTTGGGGAACAGGGTTACCCAGACCCATATAACCCAGATATTTTCTTGGTGTGCAATTGCTGAACAAATACTATGCCTAATGTGACCAGTCTAATTTTTCACAGATCCTAATACTGCTTTTCCATCAGAAGGTGTAGCAGGGAATTACCCATAATCCTTTATGTTGTTGCATTTTCCACTGCTGAATTTGGTTACTCTTCTTGTCCGGGTACCATGTGAATCGAGCTGGGACATACAGTACATGTTGAGCTAAAAATAATGCAGGTCATCAATTGATCAAACACAGCTGCACAGACATCCTGATCAATTACTTTTTCTGCTCGTGCTTTTCTAAAATGCTTCTCTAACAGCACAAAAATCTTTAGCAGTAGGCTGGTTTATGTCTATTGTGTCAGCTCACTAAGTTTAACTCAATCTTTTTAAAAGTCCCCTTTCTGACAATTTTAAATAAGTTAAGGAGTTTTAAACAGCAATTTAATAGTCAGATTCATTTTTAGACATTTACCCACAGTAATGTTTTATTTATGTTTTGCTTGATCTTACATTTCTTTTCAGTGATCCGAGCAAAATTTGCCTTTTTCCTAGTTAGAACAAATCCCAAATGGCTTATTCTTCACATTCCTAGACAGGAAAGAACATAATGGAACTGAATGCTCTAAATAGTGCCTTAATGAATAGCATAGAAAGACATTTGAGATTCAGCCCCAGAAAATGCATGACTACTCATGTTTTTTTTTCATGTCTACTAGGTTTACTAGTTCAGTGTTTAAGAGAGAAATGTGGCAGTGACAAGCATACTTTAAGATGTTTATCTGAATTTTACGTAGAATTGTCCTCATGCCAACCAAGTCACCACCTGATAGTCACTACCCTTTCTTTAAAGTAGCTAACTACACCACCAGCTAATAAAAAAAGTAGTTAATTACAGTGGTTTTTCCATTGCTGAATCTACTTTGTCAACTGTGACATTAGCTTTTGTACAGCTAATTTACTGAAAAAAAATTGCATGCTTTGTACAGGGGAGGCCGTAACAGATTTTGCTTTTCTATTTTTTAAACCACTCTGTGGAAGCAGGGGCATCTTCAAGCACCAGTTTTTGAATGGGGGGCAGAGTCAGAGAAGGTAAGTGGTGAGGAACACACACCTGTGGAGTTCTATTAATGAATGTTCTGTGTTGCAGTGAGGAGATGTGGGGATAAGTAGGGGAGAGATGGGTACCTATCAAGAGAGAGAGAGAGAGAGAGTAACCAGCAAGAAGCTGTGTGCATGTGCATGCAAGTATGAGTGAATAAAATGGCAAAAAAGAAAATAAAGTAAAAAGAATAAATAAAGCACCTTTTTGAGTTGTCGCAAGCCTCCCTCTGGCTTCCTCATTTCCGCCAAGATCATAAAGTTTGTAACAC
The DNA here is from genome assembly GCF_023375685.1 of Ictalurus furcatus. Taxonomy (NCBI): domain Eukaryota; kingdom Metazoa; phylum Chordata; class Actinopteri; order Siluriformes; family Ictaluridae; genus Ictalurus; species Ictalurus furcatus. The sequence continues at coordinate 15,467,419 of NC_071278.1, forward strand.
TGGTGATAAAACCCGGGATCTGAGGAAGACACCACATGGAATCCTCACCGCTGGCCGACCTCATCATATCCCTCAGCAACCTCCACCAGACCCAGCATCCAGCTGCTTCGAGACCAGGAGCAGCGGAAAAAAGGACCCGCTTGACGCCTTGGCAGCTGCAGGTGCTCCAGGACCTGGTCCAGCAGGCCAGTATTCCAGCCGCAGCCCCAGCAGCCGGTGTAGCTCCTCCCCACATCGCCATCACCAAGATGGGACCGCAGGATGACCCGGAAGCTTTCCTGGAGCTGTATGAGTGCTCTGCGTTGGCATGGGGCTGGCCCAACTGTCAGTAGGCGGCCTGCCTGTTGCTGCTCCTATCTGGTGAAGCACAACTTGCAGCCCAGCAGCTACCAGTCACCAATACGTTGGACAACCCAGATCTGAAACAGGTGATTTTGCAACAGGTCGGCCAGCCTCCAGAACAGCACTGTCAGTGCTTTCAACTCCAGTCATTTGAAATCTGTGCCATTTGTAGATGATTTTCTTTACAGTGGAATTATGGTATTTCAGATAATTTGGAGATCTTTTTAAATCCCTTGCCAGACATAGACATCAACAACCTTTTTTCTGGGCCTTATAGAACTCTGTTGATCTTGTCATGATCACACCACACACCTCAATAACAAAGGGAACACCAGACACTAGGTGTGAGAGGTTTCAATGAGAAAGGTTCCACCTGCACTCCCTAAGCAGGTTCTAATCATTGGCACCCAAACACCTTATTCTAATTTATGGATTTGAAGGTGTGATAAATGTAGCAGTGTACTTACTTTTTCATGTGATCTGTTTTTCTTGTTAATTCAAATTGTGAAAATTACTACAAAATGTCTATTTTATGTGTCATTTGATAGTGTATCACCTCTATTAATAGTCACCAGTTCAAAGAGGATCAAATGTTTGCTTGTCCAAATATGTAAAAAAAATATGCACATACAGCACCTGAGGGCTGTTCTGAGATCGCTGAGACAGACGGGACTCACGGTCAACCCAAAGAAGTGTGTGATTGGACAGGTGGAATTACGGTATCTGGGCTTCCACTTGGATCATGAGCAGGTGCGTCCTCAAATTGATAAGACAACAGCAATTGCGGCCTGCCAGAGACCCAAGACCAAAAAGGAGGTGAGAGAGTTTCTGGGGCTGGCTGGCTTTTATCAGAGGTTCACTCAGGTAAAAGCTGCATTCTGTGGCAGACTACTCTGCACAGACCACTCTGCACTCTGTGGCAGGTTTGGTTGGGGATTGGCAAGTCAGCAGCAGTCTGGGCAGCTTCTCGGCCTGAGTCGGGCGGTGGGGGTATGTGAAAGTGCGGGTGTGCTCAAGTGCAAGTTTGTGATGGAGGGAGGAGCCGGAGAAGTTGAGTGGTGAGCAATGCACACCTGTGGGAGTTCTATTAATGAATGTTCTGTGTTGCAGTGAGGATATGTGGGGATGAGAAGGCGAGAGACGGAGAGAGAGAGACGCACATGCACTTTGTATTACATGTTATGTTTGAAAAATGTTTATTATTAAACTTTATGCTTATGTTCAGCCGGTTCCAGCCTCTTCCTTGCCCATCGTTGAAGTTTGTCACACACTCTCAGTTAACATTACTACGGAGCCCCCATAGTGTCAGGTAAGAAAAAAAAATACAGCCTTGTGTAAACCGTGCCCTCAGTTTTGTAATCCGTGCCCTCAGATTTGTAAACCGTGCCCTCAGTTTTGTAATCCGTGCCCTCAGATTTGTAAACCGTACCCTCATTTTGCAATCCGTGCCCTCAGATTTGTAACCTGTACTCTCTCAGTTTTGTAAACCGTACCCTAAGATTTGTAAACCGTATAAAAATAAGATTTTTATATGGCACAATAAGTTTATATGTGTAATAAAAAGTTATATCATTAATAATATATATGCTATAAAAAAACTAATTCTTTATCCATATTGTATCCTAACACTGCAATAAATTACATATCCTGTGAAGTAGACGACTATAAACTTAGTAGAATCTTATACAGTTGCCCAGGTCATGCACTTTTTAGATGATCCCTTACTGACTCGATTACTATAAAGCACTGATGACCTGCGTTTCCCAAAGATTGGCTTCAGCAGGCTTTAACGAGAGAAAATTTAAAAATATATTCAGTTGTATTGGTTCTATGTCCACTCAATACACATTATTAAGACAATACACATTACGTCCTTTTTGTGTGTTTATTTCTTGAGAAATAGAAGAGAGAAGCTCGAATGTACAGCAAATGTCCAATATAAACCAAACTTTAACGCGGTGTGCACGGTGTACAAAACTGAGGGCACAGATTACAAATCTGAGGGCACGGATTACAAAACTGAGGGTACGGTTTACAAATCTGAGTGCACGGATTACAAAACTGAGGGTATGGTTTACAAATCTGAGGGCATGGATTACACAAGGCTGTATTTTTTTTCTTACCTGACACTAGGGGGGCTCTGTACATTACTGTGAAATAATAATCATCTAAAAAAAAAAAAAAAAACTGATCGATCTATGATAATCCAAATAACATTGAATTAAATAGCTATGTTGCATGTTTGTTACAATATGAATAATAATGCTTGTCTTCATTGCTTCAAAACTGAGGGTACGGTTTAAAAATCTGAGGACACGGATTACACAAGGCTGTGTTTTTCTTTCTTACCTGACATTAGGTGGGCTCTGTACATTACTGTGAAATAATAATCATCTAAAAAAAAAAAAAAAAAAGATCTATCTATGATAATCCAAATAACATTCAATTAAATAGCTATGTTGCATGTTTGCTGCAATATGAATAATAATGCTTGTCTTCATTGCTTGTTATTTCATATTGGCTGACAATAGCTATTAAGCTAAAACACTGCCTTGGTGCCGAGCCGTGGTGTGCCACGTTGTTTGCTGGTGAAGCCAAACAGGACATGACAATTATGTTCATTAGAGCTCATTAGACCTTTATACTGGGTGTGTTGAATTCAAGCTTCTAAGTACCCACTGGGTGTGTGATGAGATGTTGAAGGGGCTTCCTCGTTTTAATTACCATTTTCAAATAGGTGAAAGTTTGTTGAAACTTTCAATCCCAGGTCTGTGGGATTTTCATCTATGAATACTCAAGGACTAAATTAACCTGACATATTATAATAGAAGACTGAGACAGCCACAGTGTGATAGGTGATAATGAGCATTTAAAGTTTTTCTTTTCCACTGCCTTGGGATTAGTACTGTAAGAAACTATACTGCACATCTCTGAACCAAATCTCACTTCCCTTGAACAGCTTGATGCTCAGTGCTCAAGCTGTCTTCTAAAGCATCTAAGGATGTTAAAGTCCCCAACATCCAGTTGATTAAAACCTTTTTGACTACTGACAAGGCACTACAAAAGTACTTTCCAGTTATCATGGGAATAACTGAATATTTCAACACCTGTCACTCTGTCCCCATAAATACAGAATTTTTTTTTAGAACTTTTTGACACTGTAAAGAAATAAAATTACCCTTCACTGATCAGGATCAATAATAGAAACATTGATTCTCAGTTTTTACAAAACTTGATGCTGAGGTCAAAATAATTATAAAGCTTTCTATAAAAGACAAAATTGTATAACAAATGAAATGCAACACAAATAGCCTCTGAGGTTGTAGAGCATTATCAGACCATGATCACATGACCACCTTTCATTCCAATCTGTGAAAAGGTCAGTCTATAATGTATTGAATGAAACAGTGAAAGTTAGAGTATCTTTCTCATGCATGAAAGTAAATGGAAAATGTCTGCAAAGTTAATTTAACATTTGTTCGTGTCCAGGCCTCAGCTCCCTTGGTAGGGACATCGTAGTGTGACCGTTTCAGTCTCATTAAGTGCTTCATATGAGAAATGACTTCCTTTGGCTGGGTAAGTGACTCCAGTCATAACATTATGAGTTTGATTAAGAATTGCTGGGTGAACATCACATGGTAATGGAATTTGGTGGAAAATCGCTCGTAACAAATCGGCCAATACATCATGCAGGCTAGGTTAATTAGATGCTATTATGTAAACTAGCCATGTGCAAAAGAAATCATTACACTTCAGTCAGATGCCCCCTTTATCAAAATTTTCAGTGCATTGTTCTTACTTTAAGTTGTCACTAAATCCATTAGCTGTTTCTGACTCAAGTTTCTGACATAGATCATGAAAGTTCCCTTAGACATCCCAAAGATGTCTAAGAAGAAGTAGCTGACTTGGTTGTGACATTGTGCATTGTGTTTTAAAATAAATAAATAAATAAATAAATAAATAAATAAATAAAATTAAATAAATAAAATATCCCCAAACCCCCACCCATTGCCACTATTGGCACAAAAGTTTGACATGGAAACCCTGAAGTAAATCTAGAAATGTCCATTTAGATTTACAACATTTAGCAGATGCCCTTATCTAGAGTGACTTGCAAAGGCACTTTGTAGTCTCTATCAAAAACATCTTCATGCTAGTTCTGTAATGTGCAGTGATAAGAGACATGAAAGAGCATGGAAGCAGCACTATTCACGCTGGAAGCCGTGTCAAATGCCAAGAGCAGCACACACTGAGAAGAGAAATTCGAGACAAGGTTGGTAGGTCAGGGACTAATGAAATTTTCAAGCTAAAGCCCTGACAAGACAAGTTGTTTTTAATAGATTAACTAAGTGATATTTCAAGTGCATGGTAAAGAGATGGTCTTTAGCCTTTGCTTGGTGACAGCTGTTAGGACAACCAGGGGAAGTTCATTCAACCACCTCAGTGCCAGGAGTCTTGATGCTGGTCTTCCTTGTACCTTAAGGGATGTTAGATCCATTTCTGCCTTTGTAGGCAAGCATCAGTGTTTAAAATCTGATGCAGACAGCTACAGGAATCCAGTGTAAGAAATGCAGTAGTGGGGTTGTTTGCAGCTGCATTTTGGGTCAAGGGTTGGATGACAGGCAGAGGCAGGCCTACCAGGAGCAAGTTGCAGTAATCCAGACTTGAGATGACAAGGGAATGAACAAGCACCTGAGTGGCCTCTGTGGATATGAATGGCTGGATCCATTGGCCTGATGTTGTAATGGAGAAACCTGAATGACAAAGTAAGTTTAGCAATGGTAGGTGAGAGACAGATAATTGTCTACAACTATCCCATGGTTGTGTGGTGTGTCAGATGGTGTGATCTGAAAGTAGCTGTCTAGGGAGATTACAAGATCTTGACACAGAGATGCATCTCCAGGGATACACAACAGCTCAGTCTTGCGATATCAGTCATGTCAGACGAGATTTCTACCAGACATACAGAGATCCAAGCAAAGACTTGAGTGACTGAATGTCTAAGTGCACTTTATATAATTTTTCCAGGTACACTATATCCACATTTTCAGGTAGAAGAAACATAATACAAGTACAAATGGTACACCACAGTAATAATGAGAGGTACAAAAGGTACACCGCAGTAATAACGAGAGGTACAATTTAGTATTATTTTTCCGGAGAGTATATTTTACAGGCTTGTTGATCATGCAACTCATTTGCATCTGCTAAATTGGGTTTCTATTTCCTTGCAAATGGAAATCATTCTCATTTGTTGACCTTTTCCAACAGCATGTAATATAGACACATTACCCATTACATGACTTTGGCCATGTCCAATTTAATCCATTCCATTTGAGACAAACTTAAAGAATTTCAGTTAATCTTTGTTTCTCTCTAAGTAAATTCATTTTTTCAATTTTATGATTATTTACACAAATTTTGCAGCTTAGGATAAAACCATATTAATTACATTACACAAGCTGGAATATCACATTTTGCACAGTTTAGTAATGAGCTGTGATTAGGGTGGACTCAGAATCTTCAGAATCTCATTTATAAGACCCAAAGCCTGACTTCTAAATTATTCTTCTGAGCAAAGTCATGGTGAGAACTGATGATCTTTCTACTAAATGAATTCCTAAAAGTCTGTCATTGTCTTTGACATTGATTGGATGTATTGTGAGTTGATGCTCCATCAGCTCGGAAGCAACAGAGACAGACAATATAAACCATCTTGGCAGTGTATCATTGTGCTGTATGGTTATAATGCCTTGGGCAAATCTGCTAGTAATTCAATCTATTTCAGCAGTCTCAAAGACTGGAGAAGCTGTGAGCCCACTTGACATTCAGGAGTGGAGAGGGTTGTTGCATCCTCTTTCGCTAAACAGAACATCACACCTTCTACTCCACAAACAACTTTTAGAAACAAATGTCAAGTATCCCCAAGGCACCTATCCACTTTTCACTTTGCGCCACAGGTGGATGAAAGATTTTGTGCCGGTTATTGTGTCCGGGTATGTGTTTTTTGGGGGTTGAAGTGAAGATAGGTGTTTTTGAGACACTTGAGAGGCCTTACAGTGAGGGGAAAAAAGTATTTGATCCCCTGCTGATTTTGTACGTTTGCCCACTGACAAAGAAATGATCAGTCTATAATTTTAATGGTAGATTTATTTGAACAGTGAGAGACAGAATAACAACAAGAAAATCCAGAAAAACGCATGTCAAAAATGTTATAAATTGATTTGCATTTTAATGAGGGAAATAAGTATTTGACCCCCTCTCAATCAGAAAGATTTCTGGCTCCCAGGTGTCTTTTATACAGGTAACGAGCTGAGATTAGGAGCACACTCTTAAAGGGAGTGCTCCTAATCTCAGTTTGTTACCTGTATAAAAGACACCTGTCCACAGAAGCAATCAATCAATCAGATTCCAAACTCTCCACCATGGCCAAGACCAAAGAGCTCTCCAAGGATGTCAGGGACAAGATTGTAGACCTACACAAGTCTGGAATGGGCTACAAGACCATTGCCAAGCAGCTTGGTGAGAAGGTGACAACAGTTGGTGCGATTATTCGCAAATGGAAGAAACACAAAAGAACTGTCAATCTCCCTCGGCCTGGGGCTCCATGCAAGATCTCACCTCGTGGAGTTGCAATGATCATGAGAACAGTGAGGAATCAGCCCAGAACTACACGGGAGGATCTTGTCAATGATCTCAAGGCAGCTGGGACCATAGTCACCAAGAAAACAATTGGTAACACAGTACGCCGTGAAGGACTGAAATCCTGCAGCGCCCGCAAGGTCCCCCTGCTCAAGAAAGCACATATACATGCCCGTCTGAAGTTTGCCAATGAACATCTGAATGATTCAGAGGACAACTGGGTGAAAGTGTTGTGGTCAGATGAGACCAAAATGGAGCTCTTTGGCATCAACTCAACTCGCCGTGTTTGGAGGAGGAGGAATGCTGCCTATGACCCCAAGAACACCATCCCCACCGTCAAACATGGAGGTGGAAACATTATGCTTTGGGGGTGTTTTTCTGCTAAGGGAACAGGACAACTTCACCGCATCAAAGGGACGATGGACGGGGCCATGTACCGTCAAATCTTGGGGGAGAACCTCCTTCCCTCAGCCAGGGTATTGAAAATGGGTCGTGGGTGGGTATTCCAGCATGACAATGACCCAAAACGCACGGCCAAGGCAACAAAAGAGTGGCTCAAGAAGAAGCACATTAAGGTCCTGGAGTGGCCTAGCCAGTCTCCAGACCTTAATCCCATAGAAAATCTGTGGAGGGAGCTGAAGGTTCGAGTTGCCAAACGTCAGCCTCGAAACCTTAATGACTTGGAGAAGATCTGCAAAGAGGAGTGGGACAAAATCCCTCCTGAGATGTGTGCAAACCTGGTGGCCACCTACAAGAAACGTCTGACCTCTGTGATTGCCAACAAGGGTTTTGCCACCAAGTACTAAGTCATGTTTTGCAGAGGGGTCAAATACATATTTCCCTCATTAAAATGCAAATCAATTTATAACATTTTTGATATGCGTTTTTCTGGATTTTTTTTTGTTGTTATTCTGTCTCTCACTGTTCAAATAAATCTACCATTAAAATTATAGAATGATCATTTCTTTGTCAATGGGCAAACGTACAAAATCAGCAGGGGATCAAATACTTTTTTCCCTCACTGTAATCTTGTTCACGGTGGTGTTGACACAATTTTAAATAATGTATTCCTTTTTTTTAACATCCTGATTGTCACAATGATTCGCTTAGATCTGGCAATGCATGCACATCATATCGCTTAATTACAATGTATATCTTAAATTGCAATTTACTAAGAACATAACTGACCTGACATTTCTAGTAACTGATTAACTTGCATGCTTTATAAAACTCTGTAGAAAATAAAGAATTGTAGTAGCACTGCATTTCTCAGTACAGTAACTACCTAATACGCAATAGATATGTCATAATTGCAGTAATTTTTCTGGGGCATGTTTTGCTTTGTAATGCAATAATGACTCAAAAGGAAACTTAGTAGTATTAAATATAAATAAAATAAATAACATTTGATGCAAGTTGAATGTGTAAATACATAGTAAGTATGGTGCAAATCACTTCAGCACCTGGGAAGTACTTACTAAAAAAAAAAAAAAAAAAAAAATATATATATATATATATATATATATATATATATATATATATATATATATATATGAGTGAAAATAGTATGTTGGGGTAGGTAAGGAATGTGTAATTTTGCATTAGATAGTTACTCAACACTAAACTGAAAGTAACTGAAAGTAAATGAAAGTAAACTGAAAGTAAATGGCATGTAAATAATGCTATGCCCAAGCATGGATACTAGCTTTTCTACTGCTGTATATTAAGTATTTTTCTCACATTATATGTGTGCAAAATATGTAGTGCTTATAAGAAGTACATATGTACAACTGTTTGAGTGATTATTGCATTGTATGTAGTTTTGTCGTAGGACTTAATTATGCATCATGTTTGGTATGAATTGAGAAAGAGGGAGAGAATGAGATATAAAGAAGGAGAAGGCCAGTATGTCCCGCTGTGCTGTAAATAGTTAATGTCTGTCCAGCATCCCTCTTTAAAGGTTAATTACCGTCTAATCTGTGTACAAGGGGCACAGCAGAGTAGAGGATATTAATAAGACATGACACAGCAGGGCTCTGCTAGGCTAAATGTCTGGACAGTTAGAAGTACATTAACTTTAGATGTGTCCATCACTTAAGATACATGATCAAATTGAGTTATCAGTCATTTGGAGAAAGAAGACAGGAAATAAAGCTTAAATAGAGAGAGAGAAAGAGAGACAGACAGAGAGAGAGAGAGAGAGAGAGAGAGAGAGAGAGAGAGAATGAGGTAGTTTATATCTGGCTATGGCAGCCCTACTGTATGAATAACATATAATGTGATAATATCTTTATATATTTTAATTTAACCAAATATTTATATAGGGCTCTATATTCTTTGCCTCTGATATTAAGCGTAAATGTCTCCCTCAAGGTGGAAATGGTTAATTTGGAGTATAAGCTATAATATCCAATTTAAAAAGTTCATAATCAAACGTTACATAGTGCCTATGAGTACCAAATGTGTGTTGAGTACATTCACATTGTTTGCATTATCCATGAGCGATCTACTCTGATGTTTTCTCAATAAATTTGAATATGAATGCTGAAAAAGCTGTTAGAGCTCTTCTTCTAGTCATGAACATTACGTAATTGTATTCATTATAATATTGAGTGCTGATTTGTATGAACTATGCCTCATGTGCATGTGTAATATGTTTTTAAAAAATATTGTAATCCTGCAAAGAATCCACGGTAAAAGTGGATGTTTTTGAAGACCTCATCATTTACACATGAAGTGATTATCTTGATGGCCACCATTATCATTGGCTATAAATGCACAATACGAATTGTTTCTTGGCATGACAGCTGTTTAGATAGAATGGGAAAAGCATTAATGGTGCTTTATTTTTCTCCAAAAGGTGACAGGGAATGGAATTGTGTATCATAAAATGACTGCTGCATTCCATACTTCTGTAATATCCTGGCTTTTTCTGAATGAAATGCAAGGCAATTGTATTCTTATCAGTGCCCAAAGTGTCAGTTATTAGGTTTGAATAGACTAAATTTGGGGGCTTTGAGGGAAAAGTGCTAGATAAAAAGTGGATGAAAATGACATCCTTCTTCCACTTTGCCTTTTTTTGGTTATGATAGAGAGGACAAATCAGAAGATATAAAATCCAGTGGTCCCTACAGAAAATCTTAGAATATTTGCAACCTGCCTCATGTGAGAATCTTTCACCACAGTACAAACTCTTCTTCAACAAGCTGCCTGAACAAATCTCCCAACCGTGCCAGCATTTCATAGCCATTTATCAGTACCTCTAGCTACCTCTTTATCTATCTACGTATCCCCTCTATCTACCTCTTTATATGGCATTTACAGTGAGGGGAAAAAAGTATTTGATCCCCTGCTGATTTTGTACGTTTGCCCACTGACAAAGAAATGATCATTCTATAATTTTAATGGTAGATTTATTTGAACAGTGAGAGACAGAATAACAACAAAAAAAAATCCAGAAAAACGCATATCAAAAATGTTATAAATTGATTTGCATTTTAATGAGGGAAATATGTATTTGACCCCTCTGCAAAACATGACTTAGTACTTGGTGGCAAAACCCTTGTTGGCAATCACAGAGGTCAGACGTTTCTTGTAGGTGGCCACCAGGTTTGCACACATCTCAGGAGGGATTTTGTCCCACTCCTCTTTGCAGATCTTCTCCAAGTCATTAAGGTTTCGAGGCTGACGTTTGGCAACTCGAACCTTCAGCTCCCTCCACAGATTTTCTATGGGATTAAGGTCTGGAGACTGGCTAGGCCACTCCAGGACCTTAATGTGCTTCTTCTTGAGCCACTCTTTTGTTGCCTTGGCCGTGCGTTTTGGGTCATTGTCATGCTGGAATACCCACCCACGACCCATTTTCAATACCCTGGCTGAGGGAAGGAGGTTCTCCCCCAAGATTTGACGGTACATGGCCCCGTCCATCGTCCCTTTGATGCGGTGAAGTTGTCCTGTTCCCTTAGCAGAAAAACACCCCCAAAGCATAATGTTTCCACCTCCATGTTTGACGGTGGGGATGGTGTTCTTGGGGTCATAGGCAGCATTCCTCCTCCTCCAAACACGGCGAGTTGAGTTGATGCCAAAGAGCTCCATTTTGGTCTCATCTGACCACAACACTTTCACCCAGTTGTCCTCTGAATCATTCAGATGTTCATTGGCAAACTTCAGACGGGCATGTATATGTGCTTTCTTGAGCAGGGGGACCTTGCGGGCGCTGCAGGATTTCAGTCCTTCACGGCGTACTGTGTTACCAATTGTTTTCTTGGTGACTATGGTCCCAGCTGCCTTGAGATCATTGACAAGATCCTCCCGTGTAGTTCTGGGCTGATTCCTCACTGTTCTCATGATCATTGCAACTCCACGAGGTGAGATCTTGCATGGAGCCCCAGGCCGAGGGAGATTGACAGTTCTTTTGTGTTTCTTCCATTTGCGAATAATCGCACCAACTGTTGTCACCTTCTCACCAAGCTGCTTGGCAATGGTCTTGTAGCCCATTCCAGACTTGTGTAGGTCTACAATCTTGTCCCTGACATCCTTGGATAGCTCTTTGGTCTTGGCCATGGTGGAGAGTTTGGAATCTGATTGATTGATTGCTTCTGTGGACAGGTGTCTTTTATACAGGTAACAAACTGAGATTAGGAGCACTCCCTTTAAGAGTGTGCTCCTAATCTCAGCTCGTTACCTGTATAAAAGACACCTGGGAGCCAGAAATCTTTCTGATTGAGAGGGGGTCAAATACTTATTTCCCTCATTAAAATGCAAATCAATTTATAACATTTTTGACATGCGTTTTTCTGGATTTTCTTGTTGTTATTCTGTCTCTCACTGTTCAAATAAATCTACCATTAAAATTATAGACTGATCATTTCTTTGTCAGTGGGCAAATGTACAAAATCAGCAGGGGATCAAATACTTTTTTCCCTCACTGTAGTTGTAACAAACAGGAAGACTTTATAGTAATTATCTACTGACAATTCTTTCCATAATGATAGTATTTGATTACAGATTACTTGTAAGACCCCAAGTGCCCAAACCTGACCATTATTGAAATTCTGTAGATGCTGAAACCCTGGTTCATGCTTTCATAGCCTTATGCTTGGAATGCTGTAATTCCATCTTCACTGGCAATTCTGGTAAAAACCTCAAATGACACAAACATGCAATATATAAAATTCATCCTTTGTTACACCAAATGCTTAGGAGAGTTACACTGGCTACCAGCTTCACAGCAATTCAACTACAAACTTCTACTTCTCACATATGCAATACATGGTCTGAGGACCTTAGTAACTGTTCTTCCTTTTCTCCTGACACTTTTATTTTTCTTTCCCCATTTTGTAAACAAACGTGAGTGTGAGAAAGGTGCTAACATGCTAAATAATGTATTATTATTATTATTATTATTTTTATTATTGTTGTTGTTGTTGTCGTTGTTGTTGTTTACAGTCAGGTCCATTATTTAGTCATTTTAAGTATTTGCACAGTGACACAATTTGTGTAATTTTGCTTCTGTACGCCACAACAATAGATTTGAAATGAAGCAATCAAGATGTGATCAAAGTGAAGACCTTCAGCTTTAATTCAAGGGGTTTACCAAAAATATTGCATTAACTATTTAGATTCATAAACAGTTAATGCAATATTTTTGGTATATCCTTACAGACATTTTTTTTACAGACTCCCTTAATTTTCACAGGCTCAAAAGGAATTGCACAATTGACTGATAAGCAGTTTCTGTCACGATCTTGCCGGCAGATGGCACTGTGGCGGCGACGTGCACGAACCAGAGCAAGCACATTCTCGCGGGTTACGTAGGAACTATGGAGACTTTGTTTACAATGGACACGTGCGTTTGTTTCTGTTTTGTCTCCTCCTTCTTTAGTCATTGGTGGTTTTTTGAGGGTGTGTATTGATTGTGACCAGCTGTCAGCATTCAAAGTAATTACATTTGTTATTTAAACCCCTCGGGTTGCTGCGCAATATTAAATGTGTAAATGTGTAATTGTGCCACACAGTAGTGTTTCCATGTCCTGTTCTAGTTTCATGTTTCATGCCTCACTTCCAGTTAAATGATAGACTCCATATGTGTGTTAGCTACCTAGATGCTAAGCGGTAGTGTTTCCATGCCCTGTTCTAGTTTCATGTTCCATGCCTCGGTTCTAGTTAAATGATAAACAGGCTTAACTACGTTTAAGTACGTTATGTATGTGTTTGCCACATTCATGATAAGTGGTCTTGCTCGCGTGTTCCATTTTGGTTTCATGCCTTGAATCTCGCTTCATGCTTCGTACCGCGTATTTCTGCTCATGTTTATTGAATAAAGTGTTTGGAATGTGTTTGGATTAAAGACTTTGATCTGCACTTGCTTCTGCTATAGTCTTGTTACGTAACAGTTTTATGGCCAGGTGTGGTCTATTTCCTTATTTCATGACAATTTGAGATAAAAGGTCTGAAGATTATTTAAAGCATTGAATTTGTATTTGGTAGCTGTTCATGGGAACTCTCAATATGTAATCGATGCAAGTGAAAGAGGACATCGTTAAGTTGAAAAAACAAAACACCAATTGATGATTGTTAGTTTGTGCAATTCATTTTGAGCCTGTGAAAAAATGGCTGTAATTCCTAAATGATTAATGCAATATTTTTGTTAGATATCAGGAAATAAAGCTGAAAGTCTACATTTCAATCTTGTTCACATCTTGATTGCTTCATTTCAAATCCATTGTGGTGTACAGAGGCAAAATTACTGTCCAAATACTTATTGGACTTGACGGTATTTATTTATCTGTTTATTTGTTTGTTTATTACCTGCTAATATATACTTTGATATTACTTTTGCACCCCTGAGAATATTTTCTGCTTAAATGAATCCTCTAAATAACTCTTACATACAGTAGCTGGTTGCGTCACTTATCATCCCCTCTCCCCTCAGAATATAGAGGTGCTGATTATTTGCCCTTCAACTCAAGGCACTGCTCCACTGAATATCATTATAATTTTTATGACATTTATAATGTTCACATATATCACAGCCCACCATTGACAAATGCATTACATTTACAGCATGTAAACCTTGTTGAGACCTTTTTAAACCCCATGGTTTGACCCACAGCAGGGCCAATCATGCAGTGTTCTTCTCATCCACACATACACACACACACCACACATACACCACACACACACACGCAGATTCACACGGACTCACATAGACACATTTTCCTTGTGGAACTTATTATGTGAGTGAGTTCATGCAGAGACTGCAGGCCACATCTCGTGTACTAGGAGTCATCATGTTTCATTCATAGACTAGCAGCCTTACATTCTCACCTTTTCACAGCCACTATTGGTGCAGACAGAGAAGCCCGGACAAAGTGAAAGGATAATAATGGAGATGCTCAGTGAAAGATGTACGCTGTGTGAACAGCCAAATTGAAACTGAAGAGGAAGCTGAAGGAAAAGGGAAGGTGCGTTCTGAAACAGACGCACAGACGCAAAAAAGCTTGGGAAATCAATATGGAGAGATTTTGTTTGTACATAACATTGGGAAAGAAAACTACAAATTGGGATTTAGGAATGCCTAACTTTTGGCTTATGTAAATTTGAATTAAATTCAAAATATACTCACATTTAGGCGCACGGTGGCTTAGTGGTTAGCACGTTTGCCTCACACCTCCAGTGTCCGGGGTTCGATTCCCGCCGGGGCCATGTGTGTGCGGAGTTTGCATGTTCTCCCTGTGCTGCGGGGGTTTCCTCCGGGTGCTCTGGTTTCCTCCCCCAGTCCAAAGACATGCATGGTAGGCTGATTGGCGTGTCTAAAGTGTCTGTAGTGTATGAATGTGAGTGTGTAAGTGAGTATGCGAGTATGCCCTGTGATGGACTGGCACCCTGTCCAGGGTGTACCCCGCCTTGTGCCCGATGCTCCCTGGGATAGGCTCCAGGTTCCCCTGCGACCCTGAAGAAGGAGTAAGTGGTAGAGGATGGATGGTTATACTCACATTTGCAATTTTGCAGCAATTTGCCTGATTTAATTTGTATGTAAAGTTACAAGAGTTTAGGCTAAAATTAAAGGCAGAGTTTAAGTTTCTTACGGAAAATATTAATTCCCTTTCAAAGGGAGCTCAACGTTGCGTGAGCCTCACGTGTGACCAGTATCTGAAGCTTGTGTGACATCACGCCTATTTATAGGCCTGCCGTGGTCAGGTGACATGACAATTAAGCGTGTCGTGTGATTATAAAAATGGCACCAGTGAACTATGCCGATAGCCTTATTATCTTCAGCGAGACTGCATGTCAGTCATTTTGTGAACGCACAGAAAAAAACCTCTTCATTTCCACACTATTAAAAACAAATGTCTTTACTTTTCTGTCCCTTTAAAATAAGAAAAGTATGAGTGAAAGAGAATTCAGGAAGTGTGTCATACCTTGCCCTTTCCTTGCCGTTTTATTACGGGGACAGATGGATGGTTGGATGGACACACTTTCTGTGTGAAGTGTCTGGGGGTGGAGCATGCCACAGTGGCCCTTGATGGTAGTGACTGTGAACACTGTCAGCGCTTTCCAGTCAGGCAGCTCCACTCGCCACTCGCTCTCTTCCCGGCTAAAGGGAGTTGAGTTTCAAAGCCTCGCGGATCTGGGCTGGCCACTGCCGAGGGGAAATGCTTCTGGGGAAAACCGTACCCTAGCCATGTTTATAACCCCGCGATGTCGGATTATTTGGCCATCGTGGGGAATGAACAGCACAGGTATTTAGCTATGTCAAAGGTGGAGGAGGCACCTCCACCTTTGGCATAGCCACCATTGCAAGCTACCTTTCTCCAGTGATGGCAGGAAATTTAGGGGGGCTGGCTTTGCTATTCAAGCCATATAAGGCCAACTCAGCATTGGTTGGCAAAGCCTATGTGGCAGCAGGTCTCGCAAGTGGGCCACTGCATACGATGGCAGTGTTGCAGGCCTACCAAGCAGACCTGATGAGTGAGCTCGACAAGGGTGAGGGAATTGGGCCTGAGGCAGTGGTGGAGCTTCACCGTGCCACGGATTTGTGTTGATTGCAGCAGAGAGGCACCTATGGCTCAACCCCTCAGGTATGGGGGATAAAGATAAGATCTCCATGTTGGATGCCCCTGTTGAACCTTACAGCATTCGAGGCGAAACAGCAATTGGCGGCGTTCAGCCAGTTCCTTCGCCATCATGTCAAGTTCACCACACATGGCTGCCCAGGCCAGTACTAGTGCAAGGGAGGGACAGAAGGTATGTGTGGCAGCCCGCCTCCCCCCGCAGACAGCCAGGGAGACCGGGCAGCCATAGTCGCAGCCTGCTAGTAGGCCTGTTCTGAGAATGATCATAAAGGCCAAGCAGACAAAGAAGTATCAGGGGTTGTGAAGTTGTTAGGGCAATTAGCCCCCAGTATTACTCTAGGGCCTCCCCTAGCCAATGTTGTCCCAAGTTTCCAGTATTCTCTGGTGAGCAAGCTGTCACAGGGCAACAAAAACCTGATTCTTTCCATGCAGCAAAATGTGGAAGAGTTAACTTAATGGTCTCTGGTGTGGCCCTCATCTAGAGTGGCATATAAATCACCTAGAAATGCATGCCATATTTCTGAAATTCTTTCTTCCTCAAGTGAGAGGTCTCATATATCAACCACCATGGAGGGTTAAGTTTGCACCCCCTGTTCAGGCAAGCACAACTAATTCTTCTCTGGGAGGAGGGAAAGTTTTTGTCAGTGAGTGCAATGTACATTCCAGGAAACCGAAATGTCAGGGCAGACACATCCTTTCGAGGCAGGGGCTGAGGCACGGAGATTGGAGGTTCCATCCACAAATGGGGGAGTCCGTATGGTGGAGGTCTGGCAAAGCGGAAGTGGATGGGTTTGGATCTGAAGAGACAACACACTGCCCACTGTGATTCACCATCACTCCTCCCACACTATTGGGGTTGGACGCCATGGTGCACACATGGCCGAGGTCATATCTGTACGTTTTCCCCCAATCGCTCTGCTCTCACAAGTTCTAGCGAGAGTTCGCCAAGACCGTCTACGTCTGCTGCTAGTAGCACCTTATTGGCCAGCTCAAATATGGTTCTTAGATACAATATCCCTGCTAGACAGCACTCCCTGGGAGATTCCCATTCACAGAGATCTACTGTCTCAAGTTGATTTATCACCCTCGGCCAGAACTATTTAAACTGTGGGTCTGGCCCCTGAAGGGCACCAGCTCATAGATTCTGGTCTCTCAACTGATGTTGCAGAGACCATGTTGACAGCTAGAGCACCATTCACAAGGAAATTGTATGCGCTCAAGTGGCGACTTTTTGTCTCATGGTGTGTGGAACATCAGTTAGACCCAGTAAACTTCACAATAACTACAGTCCTGGAGTTCTTACAAGGACGTTTCTCAGCAGGGTTGGCACCTTCTTCAATCAGGGTCTACGTGGTTGCTGTTTTGGCCAGTCACACCCCTATTGATGGAGCCTCTGTAAGGCAACATCCTCTAACATCAAGGATTATGCATGGTGTTAGGCGGCTGAGGCCCGTCTGCAGACCATGCATACCTTCCTGGGACCTTTCTGTGGTCCTGGAAGGTGTGTCAAGTGCCCTTTTAAGGCCTTAGAGTCAGCCTCAGAGAAGCTTCTGACTCTAAAGGTAGCTCTTCTGCTGGCTCTGACATCTCAAGCGATGAGAGGCCGGATTACATTCCTACTATATTAAGTGCCTACGTCTGCTGCCCAGCCAGTAGTGTTACAAACTTTCTGTCCTCCTCCGTTCCTCACACTGGAAAAAGAGAAATTGCACCTACTGTGTCCAGTAAGGGCTTTCTGTATTTACTCCCACCGCTCCGGCCAGTGGCGTAAGTTGGAGCAGTTGCTGGTCTGCTTTTCTTGCGACAGAAGGTGATGCTGTGTTGAAGCAGTGCAGCACTAATTGGATAGTGGAAGCAATCTCTATCGCTTATGAGGCGTGTGGTATTGCTACGCCTCTGGGCATAAGGGCTCATTCCACCAGGGGGGTCACCTCCTCGAAGGCTTTATCCAAAGGGGTACCGTTACAGGATATGTGTGCTGTGGCGGGATCGTCTATGCTGCACACATTAATTCATTCGATATTGCAGTCTGGACATGCATCCCACCCTGGGCTCTAATGTCTTATAGTGACCCTTGGGCTCAGATATTTTGAACAGGCCATACCCTCAGTATGACGGAGTGGGTATTCTCGTTCCCACAGTGTGAAGCTCATGCAACATTCCCTTTCCCTTTGAAACGGAATGTCTGCATTATGCATGTAATCCTGTTCCCTGAGAGGAGAATGAGACGTTGCATAGCTTTGTTATAGTGGGGCATGCCTGCACAGCAAAATCACCAGTGTTGATTTAACACTCACAGTGTTGAATTCACACCCTACAGTGTATATAAGTCCACTGGACTCAAATAAACACTCTGGGTGTTAATTCAACACTAGGGATTTTACTGTGTGTGAATTGCTCCTTTACTTCAGATAATAGAGGCTGATGGTGTGGTTCACAGGTGCCGTTTATATAATCATGCGTAATTTCCACATCACCTGACCATGGCAGTTGATTTTACACACGCTTCAGATACCGGTCACATGCAAATCTCGTTCCCTTCTCAGGGAACAGGGTTACATGCTTAACCAGATGTTTCCTTCAGAATCTAAGCACTGTATCCTCATTTGTATGAATTTCTGTGAGATCAGATTGTTCCAAATTCTACATGTACAGTAACCCTCTCTTCTTTTCTCCCTCTCTTTCATGGCAAAAATGATTACAGATGTTCTGATGAATGACCTTCAATATGCAATGTATTAATGACACACCTACTTAGTTATTTTGATCAAGTCCACTACACAGGGGTTGTTAGTTCTTAATTGCAGTAATAAGGTAATTAATAACAACACTCATAAGGTCATAACCTCTTGTCACAGGATGGCCATTTAACAAGCAGGGTACAGCATAAAATACTGTATCTCTGCTCATTCCCCAGCTCTTCGTTCCTTCCCGCCCACAGGGCTGAATGACGGAGTGCCCTTGCTGGGTAATTATATTAGGTTTGGTGATGCGGGGTCATAAAACTTAAAGTAGTCTACCTGGAAATTGGCTTTCAGCTGGGCTGTGTGTCTTGCTGTCATGTCAGAGAGCGTTCTCAGCCCAGGGTCCCTGAGCCTCGTAAATATCACCATCATGTAAAATAAATAGAAAGTGAAAACAAATAGCACTAAATCACCTGCTTTACTAGTGTGATGCCAGGCTATACATAGTTATTTACTGTTTTTTTGTCAGGCTGCATGGTCATAGCGATAATGTACACTTTATGTCACCATAAAACCTTTCACCAACCCACATGATCTCCAGTAACCCTGTTCTGAGACATGAATAGGAATCAATAGCTAGAAAAACAATCCTCCATCTCTACTGAGCCCATCTGCTCAAGCAATTTTGAATATTTGACATGCATTTGAATGTTAAGACATCCTTTTGACCACTCTGATTCTCTTCTGTTCTTGCTCTTCTCTTCTGATGCACATACTGAGCCAGTCCAGCTGGCTCTCCATTTTCCGGATGCACAATGCTGGGGAAAATTTAATTAACCTTATCAATAGGGTAGCATGGCAAAATGGAGATCTGATGAGGTTACGGTGTCTGCTTCAAATGCAAATTTGTTTGGGACACTCACCACTGATTTTAACACTTCCCCTTCTGTATTATACAAATTGTATGTTAATAGGGTACCATGCCACAAGAAGCATTGTCTGTTTTTCATTTTGTACCATTTATAGATTTTTATGTAATCCCTCCCTCAGGCTTTCAGTGTATATTTTGCCAATGGCGTTTCAATGACAAAGCCATTTTAAGCATATTTACCTAAGTCCAAAACATGTATGTAAAACATGTAAAAATGTCAAGGCCAGTATTGAGCATAACTGGGTTTTGAAAAAACTCAACCTTGTGTGTGCAAAGAGCAGACAGCTGTGGAGTACTGATTGGCACAGTGGCGCAGTGGGCAACATTGCCACCTTACAGCTCCATGATCCTCAGTCCAATCTTGAACTCAAGCTACTGTCTGTAAAGAGTTTTATAGTTTGTCCTTATGTTTTTGAGGATTTTCTCTGGGTTTTGCTCATAAAAATATGCCAGTGGTGACTCTAAATTGCTCCTAGGTGTGACAGTGTGTGTGTGAATATGGATCCAGGGTGTATTCCTGACTTGGCCGCAGTATTCCTGGGATAGGCTGTGGCTCCATCACAATCCCAACTAAAGAAAAATGAGTGAATGTGTTAGTCTATCTGTACTTAACATCTCACTATTCAACTCTGAATATGATTTAGCTCAACTCTGAGTACAGCCCTTTGTGATTATGAATTAAATAGTAGGTTTGGAGTTGCTTTTCACTTCCAGTGCTATTCAGGTTGCTAGCTTAAAGCTGTAATAGGCATACACTACTCATCAAAGGTTTAGACACACTCATTCTTTATTGGGACAGATTGTTGAGACAATTATATGTTTTGTCTACAACACTGATTTTAAACATGTAATCATACACCTCCAGATCAAAAGATTTTTATGATCATGAGAAACATTTCAGTCAAGTGTCTCCAAACTTTTGATGGGTAGTGTATATCCTATTTTGTGTATATTAAGCACAACCATGAAAAGTTATAATAATAATCCATTCAGGAAATAAATTGTTTTGGATAAAAATCTAACAATTCATTGTGTTCTACATCCTGTATAAATCTCTGCACACATGTGGAATGGACTATTTCATCACTCGGAAGGGAGTCTCTAAGAATTGTGTTTTGGTATTTAATTGAACTGAATTGCTAGTGGAAGTCATCTTACGATACTTTCTTTTGTAAATAGGTCACTGCTGAAATTAATTCAAAGTGCCAAGGCAATTCTTGTGTTGTACCCCATACCCTTTCCAAAGCTTCTGCATGATGCCCACACTTGTATGACAGACTGTCTAATGGCTTGTAGGGACAGATTTGCAGTACTGTATACAGTGATATGTGTATGTGTGTGTGATCTCTATGGGACACTGACCATGCCCAGAGGAGCTTGGTTAAAGAAACCACATAGTTGTCATATCAGAACACATCACTACAGGCTGTATTCATACTGCATAGTTAGTCACAGATTTTGTGTTCTTTGCTACCAAATGTAAGGTAATGTACCAAAAAAATACAAATAAAATAAAACAAATAAATAAACTCTACTAGTATGACGTAAAGACTAGTTTGATAGGCTGTATGAATGAGATGACTTCCTCTTCCTCCATTTTCTTTCTTTTTTAATTTTTTATTTTTATTTTGTGCTGACATAGGGTTGATGCCCTTGCAGTAGCGACAAATAGACACTAAATCACAGTTATGAAATTGTTTTATTACATGTTTAATTTTGTATGTTCGCTTTTCAAATTAATAAAATAATTGCATTATTTTTGTTTATTTAATGTGCTCTTGTGCTCTCCTGTAAATAAATGTGGTGATTGCTTGAGGACAGGGCCAATCCGTCCAAGAGGTGAAACAGGCAGTCGCCGGGGACCCCGACTTGCCAAATGGGCTGATCCAACTTCAAGGATTTCCTGATTTCAGATTTTCATGCAGTGAGCAGAAAGTGTGTCAAACACGTACTCGCATGTACCTTATTAAATAACACACAGATCACAAAAACAGTGAGGGCTATATAACTCATCCATATTACGCAAGTAAAAGGATGAGCTCTAAATAAACATGACAAATTATTGAAAATCACAAAAAAATACAAAACATTAGTGTAACTAAAAGCAGAAAACATTAGAAAAATACACCGTATCACAGTAATTTGCATAATTTATTCATGCACCAATGGATTCAGGAGAACTCAAGTGCCGTAATTATTCGCATCCACGGGATTCCACGCTTTGCTCCAAAATGCTCATTGTTCACATTCAACAGAAATGCAGGGAAATGTCCTATTTTAGTCTTTGGTGCTGAATACATACTAAGCATAAGCATAAGCAAAATTCTTGACAGAAAAGGCATTCTGTAAAAAAAAAAAAAAAAGAAGTCTCATTATTCTTGGTTGGAAAGTTCCCAATACTCTCATGACTATGGTAATAGCAACTTCGCTGAGTGATTAGTATTTCATAACACCATAACGTATCATCACAGGTTACATCGAAAGATGTGATTCATTTTAATTAAATTAATAGAATGCTACAGAGATTATAGTTGTGGTATAATACCTAAATGGTATCTTGCGGGAGACAAAAAAGGGAAGCAAAAAAAAAAAAACAAAGGCAGCTGAAGAAAAGCAAGCTCAAAGTAAAGGTATGTTCTGCTTGACATGCTTTATTGCTGTATTATTAATGCTTTTCAAAGCTGAAACTGAGCAAAACATACTTGAGATCCACAATGCCCCAGGAGCACTCAACTAGACTTGCTGTTCTCAGTGTAAATCATGAAACATGTAAGACAGTATCATATAATGAGGTGGTTGACAACTTTGCAGCAAAGAAGTCATGCAAAGTACAAATCTACAGAAGAGAAGAAGAGATCTAGAAGAGATCTGTAGCCTTTCTGAAAAGATCTGTTCTGTGTGAATCATGCTTATATTTTTTTATATATATATTTTATTTGTATTTTAATTTTATTTTATTCAGTTGTGTTTTATGGATATTTATTTTTGCTTTATTTTTCAAGTTCAAATATAATTTAATATATTTGTTTAAATATTTGTATTTTATAAATATAGTTCTGATACAATTGTTGCATTATTACACTGAATATGTTGCACTTAATAAATATCGATACACTTAAATATGGAAAAGGTAATTGTTATGTGCTCTTCACTCACCAAATTGCAGTGCTATGACAGTTTTTACATCAGTGAGGCCCATATTCATGATCTCGCCTAGGGCCCCACAACCATTTGGGCCGGCCCTGCTTGAGGATAAGATGACTGAGCATAGATCCCCTATGGTTAGAGGTCATTTTAAGTGTTGTTCAAGTGTTGTAATCAGGCATTGTCTCTGATTAAGATGCTGTCTCCTCAGATGACTGTGCAAAAAAAAGAAAGAAAGAAAAGAAAATGTTATTTTACTTTACAACAACAATACAATTAATTCATTCATATTGTTATATTTATTCATTTAATAATGGCCTCAAACCAAATTTTTATGCATTTACAGCACAAAGCATACATTTTAGGGTGATATATTGTGGCTACATCAAAATATCCAACAGTGGCACTGGACTTAATACTGCTTCTCACTCAAGCTGAAATTGTGCAACAAAATGGGCTTAAGCTCATGGTCAGAATCACTCATACCCGATATAAGTCTCTGTTTTCAGCAGACCTCGTGTGCATAATTCTGATATAACTCTGAGTCGCACTTAAGACTGTAGTTACTTAATAATCTTAAAAATCTTAATACTGATGTGCTCCATTTCTGTATTGACTTCTTACTACGTGCACCTAATTCAACTCTGAATAAGGCCTTTAGTGCATTGTGACTTTTTAGCACTTCTTTAATCCTTAGCTGGCAGAGCATTCAGCTGCACTTAGACAGGGTCAAAAATGCAGTTTGCAGTTTTGGAGGAATCACACATATCACTTCCACTCCACCTCCGTCAGAGCAAAAGGTTATCATAACAGCCCTCTCCCCTGCTATTCCTCTCCCACTGAGTCTCCTTGGGTGTCAGTCTGCTCTAATAGGAGTTAATTATCTCTAAGTGCCATCTTACATGGTTAGACTGGCTGTTAATACATGCTACAGTGACCTTACACCAAGGTTGTGCATTTCACTGTCAGGCCGATTAAATACATCTACATGAGGAGTACCAAACTCCTCATAAAGAATAAAACACAAGCATAATAGCTTTATTATCACTATGAAAGCTCTATGACCTGAGAGAGTGGAAACAGTGCAGTGCTTTCTTTCATTTATATAAAGGATGCTGAACAGCAAAAATGTATAAGAACAATAAACTTCTTTCATATTTCATACTCCTCACAATAACCTTACAATGCTGACAAAAGGTGGTATTGTGTGGACATGCTGATGAGTGTTATCGCTGATAACTGTGGAAATGAAAGTTAGGAAAGCGACGTGCAATTACACTTTAATAGACTTTAATGTGTTTACTGCTGAAAGCAACAATTACCTGTGCTTTTAGGGCTGTCACATTATGTAAGTTTGCTGTAGGGGAAAAAAGCATAACTGTCAGGCAAAATGTCTTTACAATAATAATAATAATAATAATAATAATAATAACAATAATAATAACAATAATAATAAATGTATGTATGTACTTATGTATTGTTATTATTATTAGTAGTAGTAGTAGTAGTAGTAGTAGTAATATAATTTCAGGTGTTATTGTTGTTTTGCATTGTGCACACATTTTTTTCTGCTTAGACAGGTTTTGTTTAAGTAAGTCCTAAACAAAACAGCTATATGATGTAACAATGACATAACAAATGCCAAATTAAGTGTATCTTTAACTCTTGTTTTTTTTTTTTTTTTTTTTAACTGTTCATTCTAGTTTTTTGTTATAGTTGTTTGTTTGTTGTTTGGTTGGTTGATGTTCCTAAGATGTACTTCTTAGATCCTGTTCTGGACTGCCAGGCCAGTTTCCTTCAGAACTATTGGAGCACACCCCTATAGGTGTGATTGTGTGTGTGTGTGTGTGTGTGTGTGTGTGCGCGCGTGTGTGCATGCATGGTTCCCTATGAACTGGTGTCCATCCAGGTTGTTTTCCCACTTTGTGTGCGTTATTCCTGTGTTAGATCTTCCATGGCCATGACCAATTTAAAATGGCTACTGAAGGTGAATGAATGAATAACTGAATGAATAAATGAATGAATATAGTCAAAACAATTGTGGTCCATCAAAGCTATAATCATTGCCAGTATTAAATATTATGTGTCGCTTGTTGTCTTAATTTAATAATTTGATTCTATTTCTTTATTTGACATATTTAGACAAATCTGAAGCTAAGCACTACTCTACTTCCTGGCTCAAGTGCAAGACACCTTCCATAAAGGTTCAGCAGTTATATATATATATATATATATATATATGGAAAAAAAAAAGCTTGCTGACACAACTGTGATATTCTGAAGCTGACAGGGTTGAGTTCCCAGACCTTTAGTAGTGTAGTCCAAGAGATAGGAAATGTCTGCTACCTGAGCAGGAAGCATTAGCAGCACTCATACTAATAAGGTACAGGCCAGAGTCATCCAGCCAGAGGATTTATGATCAGCTTGGAGGTCATCCAAGCTGATCATTTATACATGCTCTGCAGGAAACATTAAATGAGACCCAAACATCACTGCACAGGGTTATCTAAGGCTTAGTCATCCAGGCACTGGATTCTGAAGCTCCTAGTTAAAGGTGATAAAATAAAGATAACTGAGGCCATGTCATAGGTAACACCGATTAATGAAGTTCAATCATAGAATAGGGGCACGTGTTGCTTGACTATTTAAATCCAAGTCCCTCGATACTTTATTTATTTATTTATTTATGGCCACTCAACACAGATTCATGCCTGAATATCTTAAAATTAGAATAGAACAGAATACAATAGAATTAGAAAGCCTTCGTCATTATACTTACATACAATGAAATTAAGAAGTGCTTCCCTTGGTTCTGGAAAAAATTATACAACAAACACAAACAATATTACATATGACACAAATATTAAACATATAGTACAAAAGTAAACAATTATGAAGTCAAATATTTATAAATATTGGACTAAAATTATTGCATAAGATATATTGCATTAAACCTGTTCATAAAATAGTGAAAAATAGCACCCTGAAACTGTATGTGTGTATGTATATATGTAGCAGAGTGGGATCAGTGCATATTAAAGTTCATGATGGTTATGGCTCTGGGGAAAAAAACTGTCCTTGAATCTCTTTGTCCTTGTTTTGATGGACCTGGAACGCCTGCCCGATGGCAGCAGGTCAAAAAAATTTAAACCTGGGGTGTGAGGAGTCCTTTAGAATGTTTTTAAACTTACGGAGGCAGCGAGAGTTGTACCTGTCCTTCAGTGATGGCAGGGGACATCCAATGATCCTCTGTGCCATGTAAATGATCCTCTGAAGCCTTCTCGTATCTGCCTCAAAGCAACTAGCATACCACACTATAATATAATATGTCAACACACTCTCAATGGAAGACTGATAGAAGTTAACCAGCAGCTTTTCTCCCATGTTGTTTTTCCTGAGTAGTCTCAGGAAGTGTAGTCGCTGCCACACCTTCTTGATGACTGCTGTAGTGTTTGCAGTCCAGGAGAGGTCAGCAGAGAAATTTTCTATTTTGGACCATCTCAACACAGTCCTCATTGATCTTAAGGGGAAACAGATCAACCTTATGCTTCCTGATGTCTATGATGAGCTCCTTCATTTTAGAGATGTTTAGAGTCAGGTTGTTGACTGAACTCCATGATGTTATTTTATGGACCTTATCTCTATAAGCTGTCTCATCACCCCCTGCGATAAGTCTAATCACCGTTGTGTCAGCCGCAAAATTAATGATGGCTCAGCACACCCTTATGGAGAACCGGTGCTAAGTGTGCAGGTGGATGACAGGTGAGGGCCCATTTTCACAGTCTGAGAGTGACTGGTGAGTAAATCCTTTATCCCGTAACAGGTGGGGAGTCCTAAGTCAACCAGTTTGCTGATTAGAATGTCCAGGATTATAGTATTAAATGCTGAACTATAGTCAGTGAACACAATCCTGATGTAGCTCTCCTGGTGTTCTAGATGACTCAAAGCAGTGTGAATAGCTAGGGCTATGGCATCTTCAGTAGACCTGTTTGCTCTGTAGGCAAACTGATGCTGGTCAAAAGTGAGAGGGAGGCTGGCTTTAATGTGATGCACAACCAGCCTCTCGAAGCACTTCATAATCACCACCAGAGTGCCACCAGATGGTAGTCATTGAGACTGCCTGAATAAGATGTTTTGGGTATTGGTATTATGGTTGCTGACTTCAGGCAGGGTGGTATGATGGCTTGTATCAGGGACTGATTGAAGATATTGGTGCAGACCTGTGAAAGCTGGTCAGCGCCTGCTTCCAAGCACCTTCCAGAGTGCTCACCATCGGGGTGAGCACTCTGCTGTTTATCTATAGTGTTTGACAAGAGAGCAAGAGCAGTGTTTATGTTAGCATCAGGTGGTATGTAAGCTCTCTCGGTAGGAAAAATGGTCGAAATTTTACTGACATGTATTCTAAGTCAGGAGAACAGTGGGTATCTATGATTACACTGTTATTTGCCCAATCATTATGCACATATGAACAAAGTCCCCCAACCCTGCTCTTACCAGAGCCTTTGTTCCTGTCCCAGCGGTGCATCGTTCGGAATCAGCTGCAACCAGGTTTTCGTTATGATCATTACAAAGCAGTGGCAAATGTAGCGATTTTTGCAGATGTGTAGTTCCAGCTCGTCCATTTTGTGAACCATGAACCTTGCATTGATGAGAAATAAACTCAGCTGAGGTGGCTTGTGTGGCTGTTTCCTGGGCTTTGTTAAAAGGCCCCACCGACATCCCCGCTTCTGCTTCCTCTCTCTCCTCCACCTGCCAGCCCCCATAACGATCCATGGAGATCCTGTTGGTCTTACCAATTTGTCTGGTATGTATGTTGAGAGTGGTGGAAGCCAACTATAATGTCTATCTTACACTTAAATGTAATGTCCAATAGGTCCTGCCGACTGTATCAGCGATTTTCACATGATATCATGCTCATCCCAAACAGAAAACACAGAAATGTACAAAATGTAAGGGAGCCAATCTTATCTTGGAATAATGAGATCAATGAGAAAATTGGAATTCTTACAGCGTAAGTGAAGCAATGGCTCGATTTATGGTCCCAGGGACATCTCACACAATGACAGGCTGGCTAGGCAGGTCAGCTGACTCCATTTCAAATCAGGGAATGAGGCTTGATGGCTGCTCTATGGGTGTGAAGGCTTTTTTTTAGTATTGGGCTGTTTTTTATTTTCCACTTCACCAAAGCATAAACTTCACTCTTTCTAATAAAGACATCCCATGATACATGGAGGATGTGACACACATTTAAGTTTGGCTAGTATGAGACGTTACAGTTTACCTTTATTTCTTACCATAGTGCAAGTGCTGGCTTAACAACTTTTATGTTGCTTATCCATAAGGGAGCTATTTATCTCCCATATGTTTGGATGAATATTTTATCACCCTGTTAGCCTTCTAATTATTACTAGTGCCAGGGTTTGTAGAGGAGGCGGTAGAAATTGCAGATTTTGGTTGACTGTAAGCTAATACACACTAAACACAAAGAGCAAGAAACAAACAGAGGACAGCAAAGCAGGGCAACAATATGAACACGGCATGAACAAGGTACAAAGATATTTGACAACAGAAAACAAAAGCTAGACACCGAGTGCTGTACCAAATTTGACTTAAATACTAGTGCTTTTAACATAAGTGCAAAGCAGTCATGTGACATGAGTGTAGTGTTGTGATCAGGTGGTGTGCAGTAGCGGATGGGAGACAAAATTCTGTGCTGTTTTTTGCACAACCATGACAACCAGATACTGGCTATCACTTTTTCACCATTTTCTCTAAAGTATTTTAAAAAATTAACGAGACTATACTAAAATACATTTAAATAATTTGACACCCCAATCAATAATTAATATGAGAAATATTCATATTATCAACAAACTCATGCACAATACCAATCTGAAATAACTACTACATAATGATGTAAATAAACATTCAGACTTACCGAAGTGAAATGTTCTTGTAAGAATTAGATCACATATGCTGCATAGCAAATTATTTTTCCTGCATTTATTTCCATTGATTTTCTATGCCATGTGTGGGTTCAGTAGCCATGGGTGGCTAATTAATTAGCTTAAATGAGGCAGGTAATTGCACTATAAATATATCAAGGCAGAAATAACGCCTCCACATGTGTTTAAAGCTACCTTACTATTATCTGTGAAGGATGCCAGACATGTTGCTGAATTAACTCCACAGTGTCCTATCACAGTACTTGCTTATAAACACTATCATACTAACCTAGTTAATTAAATGGGTTGACCTTTCAAAATTTGCATGTCAATTTCCTTTTAAATATCATAATTTCACTAAACATTGCAACTCTGTTGTCAGATTAAAACAATGTAGACCAGCAGTATATAACAGTTTCTAGATAACTGTGTGTGGTTTTTTTTTTTTTTTCACTTATTACCTTCAAAATAGAGGGGGGAAAAGAGAGGACAGGGAGTGACTGTTTTTACCAGTTATAACACGTGATAACAGGAAGTAACTTGATTTGTGTACATTCCACAACATTGAATGTAACTATAAATAATAAAATGTACTATGTATCATTCCTAAATAAATAAATAAATAAGTAATCATTGGCAAATTGTTATGGTATAAGAGGAATCAAATGTCTGGGTTACACATGTATCCCTGTTCCTTTTCAAAGAGAACTTAACGTTGCTTGAACGTCATGCTGTGGGAAGCGCCCTCGTGTGTGACCGATGTCTGAAGCTTGTGTAACATTACGATTATTTATGGGTCTACCGTGATCAGGTGGCATGGCAATTAAGAGTGTCGCATGATATAAAAATGGCACCTGTGAACCGTGCCATCAGCCTTATTATCTTCATTAAGACTGCATGTCAATCGTTTGAGTAAATCGCAAAAAGACCCTGCATTTCCTCTCTATCTTTTCAAAAAAAGAAAGAAAAATCTCTTTAGTTTTCTCTCCCTTTAAAAAATGAGATAAAAGTGAGAGAGAATTCAGGAAGTGTTGCTGCTCCCAGGAAGTGAGTCTTTTAATATCACGCAACACGCTTAATTGCCACGTCACCTGATCACGGCAGGCCTATATATAGGCATGATGCTTCATACATAAGCTTCAGATACCGGTCACATGCGAGGGTGCTTCCCACAGTGTGAAGCTCAAGCAACGTTGAGTTCCCTTTGAAAGGGAACAGGATGTGCTGTTATTGGAAAAGAATTGTGGGATACTAATCACACCACACAGTGGTTGATTATTTTCCTATAACATCATAGCCAATAGTGTTTTATTCCTTCAGTCCTTACAAACAATCCTGCAGCAGCCAAGGTGATGTTCAAAAGATATTTGGAGAAGAAGATAGCAGAGCTAGCTTTAATGAACTGAGCCACCCAGGATCTTAACCTTACCCCCAGGCAAACTGCTCTGTAAGGATCTAAGGATCGGGATCAAAAGGTTGGAGATATGCCTTAAAACCTCTGGGACATCCTGTAAAAAATGTGGCTGAGCATTTCTGAGAAATGCTTAGAAACACTAAGTGTTTATATGAAGAAGTGTGCAGAACTTATAGCTGTTAATTGTTTATCAGTTACTGTCAAAATATTATCTTTTTTGCTGCCAAGTATATACAGTGGATAGAATTTTTTCACACCCTTTCAAATTGCAGGTTTTTATGATAAATCATGTCAGATATTTTTCCACTTTTAATGTGATATAGCATTCAACACAATTCAAATGAAAAACATTTTTTAAAAATGTAAAATGGGGGGGGGGGGGGGGGTTTAAAATAACTTGTTGTATAAGCTTGCATGCCTTTTTTTTTATAATGGGACATGTGCTTAGAATTAACAAAATGTTTGACTGTATGAATCTATAAATGTAACAAAATGTACAATCAGGACAGGAGTACAAAAGAATTTACAAACATTAGATGTACCATGGAACACAGTAAGGCCATCATCAACAAGGGGAGAAAATGGGACAGTGACATTACATGGGCATCCCTCCAAAATTGACAAGAAGACAAGATGAAAAGTTATCAGTGAGGCTGCCAAGAGACCTTCAGCAACATTAAAGGAGCTGTAGGATATCTGGCAAATATTGGTCACTCCCCCCATGTGACAACATATTCTTCAAATCTCTGGGCTATGTGATAGGGTGGCTAGATGTAAGACATTTTTTGTTAACACACACACACACACACACACACACACACACACACACACAAATCTAAGCCCACCTAAATTTGGATTTTAATTTAAACATCATGCAGCAAAATGTGTTATGGTCTGATGAGAAGAGACCAAAGTAGAACATACCCACAGTGAAGCATGGTGGTGGCAACATCAGCTAGGACTTATGGTTAGCTCTAAATTTATTAGGCACAAAACCTTCAGGCCTCTGTTAGACAGCTGAAAAGAAAGCAAGAGAATAAGAATTTCTTGCATGATAACAACCTAAAGGACAAATCCAAGACAACAAAATATTTGCTCCAGAAGAAGATCAATGTTATGGAATGGCCCAGACAGAGCCCAGATCAAAATCCTACTGAAAACCTGTAGTATTACTTGAAGAGGGCTGCATTTTTGCATTTTTGCATTTTCATTAGAGATGCACCATTACTAAATTGGTAAAAACAAATATTTTTCTGTGCAATATATACTTTTTTTGTCAATTCATCTTCATTTAGATCTTTAAACAGTATACTGGCCCTTAAATTCAGCGCGAACAGCACGGCAGCAGCGCGTGAGTCGCGGGTGAGGGGGGCGGGGAAGGGGTGATTGGGGGTTCTTGAGTAGACTCGATTTTGCTGCTGCTCACTTCCGGTGTAAAATTTTAGCAGTGCAGAGCTTACAGAGCTTTGTCATCATTCCACACAAGAGACATCATCTTTACACACAGCACAAAATCGATGTGTTTTCCCGACCTCTTTTGATTGACAGGATATAGTCAGCCCTGATCATGGGATGTTTTTAAACTATCGGCCGATAGCGGGAAATATAGCCTTTATCGGCCGATACCGATTATTGGCCAATACATCGGTGCATCTCTAATTTTCATCATTGCATTTTTGCACGGAAGAGTGGAATAAAATTACCAAATCAAGATGGTAGACTTTTACCCACAACAACAGGTTATGGTAAGTTTTTATCTTTTTGTTTTTCCCTTAAAATGTAAGTTTGTTTTTCACTTGAATTGTATTGGTTGCTATATATCACATTAAAGGTGGAAAAAGATCTGACATGATTTATCTTGGTTAAATCTTTTATATTACAAAAACCTGCAATTTTTACCAGGGTGTGTAGACTTTTACATCCACTGTATGGTATTTTTTAAACCATGTGGTTTTTATTTATTTATTTATCTATGTATGTATGTATGTATGTATGTGTGTTATATATATATATATATATATATATATATATATATATATATATATATATATATATATATATATATACACTAATTTATATATTTACTTGTTTTTATTTTAGTTTAATAAAGTTCGATGATCAGAATTATGTATCATCGGAAAGGCCTAAAATATTTATGCATTCCCAATAAGAAGACATTATTTTAGTTAGTTTAGAAAAAAGTAATGATTTTTTTTAACCTCCTGGTTAGTCTAAACTTTATTCATATTATTTCTTGATTTAATGTCATACCACTATATCATACATGCAATTCTATAACTGCAAAATAAATACTATGCACATGGTTCTTTCTTTTCTATCAGACAGGAACATACATACACCATGTCTTAGTGTATATTTGTGTTGTACAAGTAACGCATGCTGGAGTTTTCTTGAATTCATGTCACATGTCTAGTGTTGTTAGGTAGTGTGGTATATGTAGCACTTGTGCTGCCTTTACAGAGATACAGAATTGTATGAAAAATGCAAAGCAAACCAAGCAAGATTGGTAAGAAACTTGTAGAAAGAAATACCTGAAGTATAACATACAGCATAAACAATGGCAAAAGGGCTGAAGGTGGCTTGGGGACAGGGGCCTAGTAGTCTGGACAGTACTAAAACAACAAATGTAATTGATCCAAAGTGGACTGAAAATGTGTGCTAAAGAAAAGTGTTAATATTTTATTAGAACAAATGAGAGGGAACTTGTTTATAGTTTATGACCTGCCCACTTAACTAAACAATATATTATTAAAAACATAGACTATTTTTTATTACCTGGATACTGCATTCGTGTTCAAGCATGTCTGCAAAGTAATTTAGTCTTAGATTGAACACCATCCCACTGCTTTCTTAATCACTGCATGTCACAAATATAACTGGAATGCTGTATATCTCTGTCCTGATATGCTCTACTTGTTTGCTTGGGAATAAAACCATTTCCACTCCTGAACAAACCCTGTGACAAATCCTTTGTATTGCATTTTAAAAGGCTAGAAGGAAAAAGCCTGTTTCCAGCTTTGAGATGTGTATGGATGATATCTATGATCAAGGGAAAACAAAATCCGCTGTGATGTTTTGATGAAAGGAACAGATCTAGGTCTTCAGCAAAAAGACAAACAGGAAGAAGGAAGAACGAGCACTAGATTAGTTTTGTTTTCCAATCATCTAGTCATCTCCAACCATATTGATTAAAAATCCCATAACCCTTTTTTGCTCTCCGATCCCCTTCATCCAAACCCCTCCCATCTCCATCACCTGTCTATCCTCAAGAGAAATAACTCCTAAGCTCTTCCTCTTTCTATGACTATTAAAGATTCTCTGACAGAAAATCCTTCTTCTTGACCTCAAAGTTGAGCCTTTAATTCTTATGATAGCTATCAATCATTTGGGATGAGGGATAAAAAAAAAAATTCCTGAGCATGACTAAAAGATATGGCTTTAAAATACATCATTCTGTGAGATGTCATTCATTGTCTAGTAGATTGGATTTTGTATGCATTAGCCAAATCCTTGTTTGGCAGATACTTTGGCAAACACTCATTGTAAACTCACGTTAAATCATTATAGCCTCTTAAACATTTTAATAAGGTAAGCGGTTAGGCAGTTAAGTGTGAACCTTCCTTCTCAAATCAGTCAACCACCTTCTTAACTGTCTGTATATCATGTCTCATGTCTAAATTATAAAACATTAAAACACATAATAGATAAAATACTAAGTGTTTCCATACACCCTTATATGTTTACATGGTGATTTGTCCCATTTGTGTTCCTCTAATACTACATTTACAAACACGTATGCAAAGTAAAGGTAATTGTAAGCATAGGTCCTTCACAACATTCTATGCACATATGAAATATAATCACTAAAATATAAACATTGAAATCTTTAAAATCATTAAAATTTTGCATCTTTTTAAGGTCTCATGCTTGAAACATCCTTTTCTATCAGTCATTATAGGTTTATGGTAAATACTATAGGTAATGAAAAATTTACATTGTAGTTGGGTCTCACAACATTCACTCAACCTGAACACATTCACCTCAATAAAATATTTGAAACATCTCACAAGTCACATGTTTAACAAGTTGCATCATCCAAATTTTCTGAAGATCATACAAAGAAGAAAAGTTGTCTCATTAATTGTTCCCTTTCAAAGGGAACTCCACGTTGCATTTAGCATAACACTATGGGAGCGCCCTCGCGCGCAACTGGCATCTGAAGCTTATGTAAAATCATGCCTATTTATAGGCCTGCTGTGATCAGGTGACGTGGCAATTAAGCGTGTCGCATGATATATATATATATATATATATATGGCACCTGTGAACCACGCCGTCAACCTTATTATCTTCAGCTAGACTGCATGTCGGTTTTTTGTGTAAAGAAACAAAAAGACGCTTCATTTCCTCTCTATCTCTTCTCAAAATCTCTGGACTTCTCTGTTCCTTTAAAAAAAGAGAAGAAAAAAAAGAATGAGCGAGAGAGAAAAGTATGAGTGAGAGAATTCATGAAGTGTGTTACACCTTGCTCCCGTTTCATCACGAGGAGGAGTGCACACTTTCTGTATGAAGTGTCTAGCGATGGAGAATGCCACGGCATCCCTCGAGAGGTCTGACTGTGCGCACTGTAGTGCCTTACATTAGGCAGCTCCACTCGTGACTCGCTTTCTTCTCGGAAGCCAAAGCGAGGTGGGTTTCAGAGCCTCACAGATCTGGGCCAGCCACTGCCAAGGCAGCTAGCTGTCTCAGGTCCCGGGGATCCTGGGTATGGATCGGGAAGACGAGTCGGAGATGAGTGCAGCTCTATCTCTTGCCCTGTCTTCCGGGTCTGGATTTTGGAGCTCGCGTCGCGACTCCTCCTTCCGCTATGGAAAGCCAAAAAAAAAAAAAACACACACACACACACACACACACACACACACACACACACACACAAAAATAAATAATAATAATAATTCCTCTCCAACTCGGAGGAGCCAGAAATGAACGGCTTGCCTATTTAGCTATGCTGAAGGTGGAGGAGGCGCTTTCGAGCTACCTCTCTCCATCGACAGCAGGTAATTTACGGGGGGCCGGCTTTGCCATCCAAGTCATGTAAGGCCATTGTGGCATTGGTGGGCAAGGTGTATGCAGTAGGGGGTCATGCTTGTGGGTCACTGCAGACAATGACAGTGTTGCAGGCCTACCAAGCAGACCTGCTGAGTGAGCTCGACATACGGCAGCATTCAGCCAGTACCTTCCCTGTTGTGTCGAGTTCACCCAGGCACCCACGAGTGGACCCAGGGCCATCGCTAGTGCTAGCGAGACACAGAAGGTGAGTATGGCAGCCCGCCAACCCCCGCAGACAGCCAGGGGAACCAGGCGGCCACAGTCACGGCCTGCTACTAGGCCTGATCTGAGAATGGTCATAAAGTCTAAGCAGACAAAGAGGAGCAGTCCTGAAGGGCTGTGGAGGGACGTATCAGGTTACATGAGGTTGTTAGGGCAGTTAGCCCCCAGTGCTACTGTAGGGCCTCCCCTACCTAAGGCTGTCCCAAGTTTTCAGTGTTCTCTGGTCAGCAACCTGTCACAGGGCAACGAAAATCTGATGCTTTCCTTCCAATAGAATGTGGAATAGTTAACGTCACTAAAAGACTGTCTGGCAGCGTGGTAACTACTGCCAAATGTGTCTCCATGGGTTCTGTCTACCGTAGAAAAGGG
The DNA here is from genome assembly GCF_023375685.1 of Ictalurus furcatus. Taxonomy (NCBI): domain Eukaryota; kingdom Metazoa; phylum Chordata; class Actinopteri; order Siluriformes; family Ictaluridae; genus Ictalurus; species Ictalurus furcatus. Next base: position 15,503,319 of record NC_071278.1, read on the forward strand.
TTACTGGGTCCAGTTCAGAGCTCACCCCCCCGGGTCAGAGGTGTGCTCTCAACAGTAGTCAGCACAGACCAGAGTCCGACGTTAGCGCAGGAAGTAAGATCCCTCTTGGACCAAGGGGCCATAGAACATGTACCCTGTTCCCTGAGGGAGGTTGGTTTTAACAGCCGTTATTTCCTGGTCTGCAAAAAATAGAGGAGTATGTGGCCAATTTTAGATCTGCATCATCTGAACTGTACTCTTTGGACATATAGGTTCAAGATGCTGACGCCCAAACTTATGATTCCACAGATTCAGTTTGAGGACTGGTTTGTGACGATAGATCTAAAAGGTGCATATTTCCACATAGAAATATCGCCCAGTTACAGGAAGTTCCTGGGGTTTGCGTTGGAGGCAATGCATACTAAGATAGGTTCTTCCCTTCAGGCCAGCTTTATCCCCTCACACCTTCACAAAGTGCATGCATGTCATTCTGGCTCCAGGGCATCCATGTACTAAACTACTTGGATGACTGGTTAATTCTAGCACGATCCAGGGAACTGGCGGTTCAACATCAAGATGTTGTTCTCGCCCACATGAAGAGCTTGAGGCTCAGGGTGAACCTCAGAATAATATGCTTTCTCCAGTGCAGTGGACAACTTTTCTAGGGATAATAAGGATTCTACTACAATGAGGGCATTTCTATCCCCAACATGCATAGGATCAATCCTGTCAACATTGAGCAAGATAAAGCTGGATCTTGGCATCCCCTCCAGTCTCTATGGGAGACTATCAGAACTTATGGCAGCAGCAGCCAATGTCATACCATTGGGCCTATTGCACAGGAGACCGTTTCAGTGGTGGCTGAGAAGTTGGGGGTTTCGTCCAAGGACAAAACCTCTGAGAATAATCAGTGTCATGTGGCGATGCCTACGGCTCTGAGAATTTGAAGTGTCCCTGGTTTCTAGCCTTGAGTCACACTCTAGGGGTGTCTCCTTAATGTAAGAAAGAAGAATTGACAGACACCTCCCTCACGGGCTGGAGCACGATCTTAGACAGCTTTCCAGCTCATGGTCTCTGGAGTGGCATATAAATTGCCTAGAAATGTGGGCCATATTTCTAGCACTGAAATACCTTCTTCCTCAATTGAAAGGTCACCATGTGTTTACAGACAACACAGCAATGGTCTCATATATTGACCACCAGGGAGGATTATGTCCACGCCCCCTGTTCAGGTGCAACTAATTCTTCTCTGGGCAGAGGGAAAGCTTTGTCAGTGAGTGCAGTGTACATTCTGGGCAACTGGAATGTGGGGGCAGACATCCTGTTGAGGCAGGGGCTGAGGCAGCTCATAGATTCTGGAGACCATATTGAACCCTAGAGCACCATCCACAAGGAAATTGCATGTGCTCAAGTGGTGGCTTTTTGTCTTGTGGTGTGAGGAACGCCAGTTAGACCCAGTGAACTGGGCAATAGCTGCAGTCCTGGAGTTCTTTCAAGGACGTTTCTCAGTGGAGTGGGCTCCTTCTACAATCTGGGTTTATGTGGCCACCATTTTGGCCAGCCATGCCCCTGTTGATGGAGCATCTGTGGGGCAACATCCTCTAACTTCGAGGTTTATGCGTGGTGTCAGGTTGCTGAGGCCCATATGCAGGCCACATCTGGGACCTTTCTGTGGTCCTGGAAGGTCTGTCAGGGGCCCCATCGAGCCCTTAGAGTCAGCCTCTCAGAAGCTTCCGACTCTATAGGTAGCGCTTCTGCTGGCCCTGACATCTCTCAAGTGAGCAGGAGATCTACAACCTCTTTCTGTTGCCCCTTCCTCTCTTGACTTTACCACTGGATTAGCCAATGCTTTCCTGTATCCTAGGCCAGATTATATTCCTAAAATGCCTACATCTGCTGTCCAGCCTGTGGTGTTGCAGGCTTTCTGCCCTCCTCTGTTCCTCACACCGGAACAAGAGAGAATGCACCTGCTGTGTCCAGTAAGGGATCTCTGTACTTACGTCCACTGCTCCGGCCAGTGGCATAAATTGGAGCAGCTACTAGTCTGCTTTGCGGCGACAGGAGAGGTGATGCTGTGTCAAAGCAGCGCATCTCTAATTGGATAGTGGAAGCAATCTCTATTGCTTATGAGGCACGCTGTCTCGCTATACCTCTGGGCATAAGGGCTCATTCCACTAGGGGGATGCCTCCTCAAAGGCTTTGTCCAATGGGGTATCCTTTCCGGATGTGTGTGCTGCTGCAAGGTGGTCTACGCTACACACATCCATTCAATATTATAGCCTGGATATTCATTTTGCCCCAGGCTCGAGTGTTTTGCAGTGACCCTTGGGCTTGGGTCTTTTTGAACAGGCCGTACCCTTGGTATGATGCAGTGGGTATTCTCGTTCCCATAGTGTTATGCTAAACGCAACGTGGAGTTCCCTTTGAAAGGGAACGTCTGGGTTACGCATGTAACCCTGTTCTCTGAGAAGGGAACGAGACGTTGCGTACCTTTGTCATACCAGGGCAGGCCTGTGAATTGCGTCTTCGCTTCAGATAATAGAGGCTGATGGCTTGGTTCACAGGTGCCATATATATATATATATATATATATCACACGACACGCTTAATTGCTACATCACCTGATCATGGCAGTCATATAAATAGGCATTATTTTACACAAGCTTCAGATGCTGGTCACGTGCGAGGGCGCTCCCTTAATGTTATGCTAAGTGCAACGTCTCGTTCCCTTCTCAGGGAACAGGGTTACATGCGTAACCCAGACGTTTTCATTTATTTTCAGTGATATTGTGAAATTGATAGAGAAGGTAAATTTTAAAGTAGAACCTTGTTACACATAAAGCAAATTATTATTATTATTATTATTATCATTATTATTATTATTATTGTTATCCATCCATCCATCCATTTTCTTTACTGCTTATCCTTCACAGGGAGCCTGGAGCCTATCCCAGGGGACTCAGGGCACGAGGTGGGGGACACCCTGGACAGGGTGCCAACCTATCGCAGGGCACAATCACACACACATTCACACACCCATTCATACACTATGGACAATTTAGAGCTCCCAATCAGCCTCCAATGCATGTCTTTGGACTGGGGGAGGAAACTGGAGTATCCAGAGGAAACTAGAAGCACAGGGAGAGCATGCAAACTCTGCACACACAGGGTGGAGGCCGGAATCCACCAACCCTGGAGGTGCGAGGCAAATGTGCTAACTACTAAGCATTAGAATGGCCTTAATGTCCTTGTGCCGTAAGTATGGCAGGCTAGTTAACCACATTTGTTTTATTTGCTAATTTTCTATACTCAAATAGTTCAACTTTGTTACTCATTCACTGTAAGAGCAAAATACAGCCATTGCCACCAGCCAAGAAACTTTGTAAAATTGATTTTAAAATATCTTTTGTGATTATTTATTATTAATTATCATTATTCATATTTAAGAGTTACAAGGGCTACATGGCACCCCAGTCACGGATTCACACTGCAGAGTTACAATTTTATTCCTGTACAATGTTTGCTAGGATCATTGAGTCCCCAAATTAAAGTGTATGGATCATATTCTAAGCAAAATAATTAATACAAGCTTATTTTACCCTACACTGTTAAGTAATCTACTGCCATTTTTCACCTTATTACTGGTAATTATGGTGGATGATTAAAGAAGGCACAGAGGATGCAAATGGTAGAAATGGCTGTATCAGCAGGGACACTCATAACATCCAAAAACTATAGACCCCACTGTCTTTGTGACTTAAATTTATGTGTGTACTTCCTTTGAACAAACAAACAAACACACACACACACACACACACACACACACACACACACACACACACACACACAGCCCCAGAATATTAACCTCATTAGATGTATTTGCATTTGAGTTAAGAGGGAATTAAAGGCGCAGCAGGGCAGGATTAAGAAACCACAGAGGAGGGCTGGAATACTGATGGCCACACCAGCAGACTACTTTCTCTTACTGAATCACTGCAGCTGCCGCAGAACCACTGCAACCACTGAAAGAGCAAATACAGAAGCATAAACCTTCTGTGTGCAATGCAGTAGATAAACCCCAACAGTCAAATTTTCTCTACTATGCACATTTTAAAGTTCACAATAAAAATGAATGGCAAATAAAGATATTTTATCCTATATTAAACACTGTTTATATATATATATATATATATATATATATATATATATATATATATATAATTTTTTTACATTCTATATTTACTATATACAGTATTACTACTGGTACTAAAAGTATACCAAAAAGGTCTCACCTGGATACTGTAAATTTGTACCAAAGAACTACTTTGTGCTCATCCCAGGACTCCTAAACACAAACACAACTTAGTACTGTGTGACTTTGTAAAGTTTATACTGCATTACTATAGTACTTACTATAGACTTTATACCCAGCACTATTTGACTTTATACTTGGACGTTATACTATGTGACTATACGCTTACTGTATAGAAGAGTGATGATTCATTAGTTCTTTTTTGATTCTGGTTCCTCTCAAGGTTTCTTCATGTCATCTCAGGGGGTTTTTCTGACCCACTGTCACCTCTTGCTTTCTCATTAGGGATCTAAATTTACTTCTGGATTTCTGTGAAGGTCCTTTCTGACTATTATTAAAGGCACAAGTCATCATTTTTAAGGCTTTGATAAACTGTAACCCTCAGGTGAGAAAACATGGTACCATTCTTTCAGACTAATCCTAGCGAGAGGTCACATTGCAATACAACAGTACTGCTTATATTTTGTAAACACTGCAAAAGAATTCAGTGGTCAACAGCATCAAATATTGAATCACAGCATTTTCAGGCCTGTAGATCTGTGCTTTGTTCCGAAACTTTCACAAGACAACATTTAAAAGAGAACCAAAATGTGTTTATGCAAGTCACGTGTGAGTAAACTGTACTCTCATTGGTTGGAGTGCAAATATTTATGTTCTGGGCTTACACTCATACTGGTCATCCAATTGATAAGCAGCAGCTCAGTGAGATTATTGTGGCTTTCCTTTTAGCTGTAGTTTTTATAATTTATCTAATTTATAAGTTCCACAGAATTAAAGCCCATTTCATTGAGATGCTCAATAAACACATTGTAAAGCTCTGTTTTTTTATTCGTTTTTGAAAGTTGCTTAGAATATGTTCATCAGACCAAATTTCAACAAGGTATTTTACCTCATCTTTGGCTCAAGTTAAACTGTGATTTTATGTTACGAGCCATTAACAAAACAAACACGTTTTTTGCGTAGCACAGTACACGTTAAACATTGCTACACAGGTTGGTTCGTTGGATATATTGCTTTCTCACCACAAGGCTCCAGAGTTTGTTTACAATTGTTTTGGAGTCGATCCGAGCACAATTGCCATGTTCAGTTATATCTAAAGAAACCGAAGCAAAGGAGAAAATGCACCAGGTTCAGAAACAAACACTCCAAACAAGCCAGATCTGAAAACGCAATTTAAAACGCAATTTATTTTCCAGGAAAATAAGGGTTTAGGATCAAGTCTCAAATTCAAGAGGTATTCACAATATGACAGTAAACTGTGTATCTAAACTCACCAATTTTTAATACTTTCCATGTTTCTCCCAAGTGTCCGATTATTAAATCCCCCCCAAAAAAGAAAAAAAAAACTGTAATAATTTGACTGACCACCAGAGTTACCAGTTGCTTATCAACTGTACTACTTGCCAAAATTTGTCTGCATTTGTACATTTCCAATCCAATATCTTGCAAGGAGGAGTGATTCTGCTGGACTTCATATGAATGAAGTTCACTGAAAATCTATTGTTAATCTCACCCCTTGGCCAAAATTTATTCAAGTTACACTTCATCCAAATTTTTACAAAATTACGATCTTGGCATTTTACCCCCATTTTGTGTTTTGTATTGTAAACTGGTGATATTTCATACATGTGTGAAAGAGCAGTGAAGCACCTACCAAAGAGATCATTAGTCTGTGTTAATGAGGATTTTTTTGCCTTGTTCAAAATCTACCACATTATTTAAAAGCAACAGAATGCAATTTTTATAGTGAGTCATACCATTGCTGCATCAATTATGTGTTGTGAGGAAAATCCTTTATTTTTGGCAGCATACGCTTCAGCAAAGAACATTATGGTTCATGCACAGGGGTAGAAATATTACTGAAAAATTATACTTAAGTGAAAGTACAGATAATGTGTCAAAAGCCTACTCAACTAAAAGTGGCAGTATCCAGCCAAAAATCTACTCAAGTGAAAGGTAAATGTTGTTACTTTAAAATGAACTCATGAAATTAAGTTAATGCTATTTTTCCAGTTAAAGGTCACTTTAATTACTTATATAAAACAGTTAAATACAGCCAGTTAAATCTAGCAAATTTGTGAAACTTACATGATTTCTTTTTTTCGAATTACATGAAGTTCATGCCTTCTAGGGAGGCAAAGGAGACACCTCATCTTATGAGTCTTTGCTTACTCCATCTTATTGGATCATTTTATTGAGGCCAGGGTGCTATTCCTCAAGTTCCACACTGCAGTCCGGTGGCTTATACATCTTTAGACTATAGCATTAACTACATTGTGGAGCAGATGATGAATTGACACGATTCCTGATTATTTTTTGTTTGTTTGTTTGTTTGTTTGTTTTCTTTTCTGTATCTGGTGGGGTAAATCCCAGGCGTAGTGGGGCCGGACAGCATGCTAATGTGCATAACTTACTGCGAGCTGTATGGTGAGGGGCTGTTAGAGCTGCTGACTTTCCTGAATTGGAGTCTAATGCTGTTGTGGCCTTATTTAGGCCCTGGAGTTAGAAATATTTTTATGGGGATACTTGTAAATGTCTATTTTCAATTGGGGAGGTTGACTGTAGCAGATGGGGTTCACTTCTCCTAAGTACGAGTTAGTCAGAGGGCGGGTGTGTGGCTTATTAAGTCCTGTTCATGTAGGTTATAAAAGTAGTGTGCGGGTTGTATGGAAGTGCGTCATTCTGAGAGTCGTCTTTTCCACCACTGCATTTCCAGTGCGGTGTGCGAGAGCCTGAGAGGTAAGAACTGCTAGCGATGACTGGATTGCAGGCTGATTTTTGATGTTTTAGTAGGGTGAAATGGGTTTCATTTGTTTTTTTAGTGGACCAAGGAGTGAACATTTTTTTATCGTGGTGAATCTTTTTTTATTAAAGCACATTTCCAGGGGTTTTCCCTCCATGATGATGATCCCTGTGTGATGCCAGTTACCATTTGAGGTGTTTGTTTATACGCCGAGCAAGGTGGGCTGTTGGATCAGGCTGATGGATTAGTCTGCCAGATTGGCTACACCTACTCATTTTTTTATACTATTTTGTACGTGTGCTACGGAACCGGGTTGGTTTGTTTGAGCAGCAGTGGCTTATCATTGGACCATCCGACACTCTATCACTTGACTGGGTTGGTAATTCAGCAAAAATTGTAGTTTTCATCTTTACGTTTCATCAGATGGTATTGATGCAGTGTGTGGATATGTTTGCTTAGCAGTCACCATCGTGGCTCATGCTATTTTTGATTCATTTGTATTCGTATTTTTTTTCTTGTGTTGTCTTTATTATTGTTTTTGTGATTGAAATGGTTTTGAATATTTTCTTTTTCATTGTAATTTAGGTGCAATTTTTTGTTGAGTGTGTTAATTACGGCCCATTGCCGCACGTGGCATATATTAGATGTTTATACTATTTGTATTGGGTTTTTTATTCCCAAATAGGGCACCCGAAGTCAGGGAGCTCAGTGCTTTCTCCTTTTCCTCTGGTGGTGGTATCCTTCACTGACTGCCGTTGTGCTCAGTTTTGGGTTGCTGTGTGTCAGATGTATGTTCACAGGTGGGTGCAGTGTCCTTTTGAGTAGGAGACAGGTGGTCATGAGTGCTGACCCAATTCTGATGTGGCATGTGTGTAAGTTGTATGTGTTTTTTTTTTTTGTGCTTTTTTGTTTTCATTGTTTTCTGTGTGTAGCGAGAACTGGTGATGCTGATGTTTGTTATCTGGCTTCTTAAATAAAAATGTTTTGTACTCTACTCATGTCTCATACCTATTTCCAACTGTAATGAACCTGTGAGCACTGTGGCTCATAGATTAAGAGCTATTCCCAGGTATCAGGAATCCCGGGGTGGCATAGTTGACATATTGAGGTATGGTGTTCCATATTTTTTGGTTATTTAAATTTCTGTCATTTATTCGGTCCTTGTTTATACCCTCGTGCTGTACATCAAGACTACTGTCCATAGCAGATATTTTCCAGACTTTAGATGTAACAATAAAGCTCTCAGTACATTAAGTAATTCTGTAACAGAATTTTAGTGTAATATTGTGTGAAACCTTTAGAAAATAAATTGTAAAAGTGGTATAAGAATGTGTGCTGTGACGGTAAATCTACTGCTGTAGATGAACCTAACCGAATCAGTGAAGAAGGTGCTC